>NW_010397179.1:50143-53584 GCF_000710305.1 Buceros rhinoceros silvestris
GCCCCTGCCACAAAGACGCAAACCAGCTGAATTAAAACAGCACACTGCCTTGAACATTTCCAGCCTCTCTAAGCCTTGGTACTTTGCTTGTTCTCCAATACCTGGATTTTTCTGACTAATGAACCCCTCCATTTCCTGGAAAATATTGAATGCAATTAGTACTTCAAGGCACAGTCTCAACGTATGCTGTGCCAAGCAGCCGAGCTCTGCAAGAGAGTCCAGTGCTTGGCAGAAGAACTAGAAATCCGAAGATGAAAGGGAGATTTATGCACGCTCCCACCAAGGCCTGCTGCAGAATTTAATTGGCAAGGTTAGCACTAAAGGGGCTGCAGAGAGAACCACCAAGGTTACGGCCCCAGCGCAAGTCACAAAGCAGTAACAAGTTATGACTCCCAGGCTTAAACATCAGAAATTACGCTCGGTTCCCCACCTCGCACTGCCCCACGCCAACCTGCACAACGTGATCTGCTCGTCAGTCTATTCCTTTGCTCCTCTCAGTCCAGTTTTATCTCTTCAAGGGGCGATACAAATCACTCCGTCCAACCCCTCTGCGACTGCCGCCAGCCTCTGCCCGCACTCCTCCCGCAGCCGCCTCAGCTCCCTCTCCAGGCTGGCCGCTCTCACCCGCAGCTCTCTGATCACCTCGGCAGCACTGACAGCTGAAACAGGCCCCTTGGACACCGACCTACCGCTGCCCGTTTTGCCGGCAGGATGTTTGCTGCTGAACACCAGTCTGCACAGACCGTGCATTTTACTTTTTTTTGGAGTACAAAGGCGGGTAAGATCTAGCAGTTTTAGTTCCACATTTTCCTGTATCTTGCTAGCAGTGACAGAGAACCCCTCCTTCTGTAGTTCCTCCTTTCTTGTTTTCACCTGTAGAGAGAAGAAAAGGGAGGGGTAAATTCCTGTGAAAAAAAATCCTCCCTCCAAGAAACAACACCAAACGTCACGTTTGGACTCAGATGTACCAAAGAGAAGAGAGCCAACGGTGAGTGTAAACCCAAGTGCGTGGCACTGCTATGAAAACTGGATTAAGCTAATTAGTGCTTTCTATCAGGTAGCAGCCTCAGAGACCAGAAAGCTGCCTGAAGGCATTTGTTTGTAGATTCTCAGCCTAGAGCCCCTCCACCGATGACTAACAGACAAGGGCTCCGCACGCTTCCCTCATACCCAGGGGTGGGTGGTTTGACTTCAGAGCAAAACACACGGAGGGGAAAAAAGGGAGACCAGCAGAGTGACCTTCATCGCCATTCTGCTTCAAACCACCATGTTGTCATAACAGATTAATTGCCTCGTGACTAACAGCGTAATTTCAGTTTGCAAATGCTTTTTGCACTTGGCAATGCTAAAAAGAAGGGATGACAACTGTGCGCTAGAAATTCCTTAATTCCCAGTTCTCATTGTGGGGTAACAAACAGGAAAAGGAAAATAATGGGGCAGAGACAAAGAAGTAGAGGCTAAGACCAAAAAGGGTCCGGGGCAGCATGCTGCCACTGGAGATATGCCCAATAAAAGCAATTGCATATACTGGGATTTCTCCAAAGCATTTGATTTAATGTTCTCTAAAAAGCTGATGTGAAGAACTTGGAAGGTGGTAATTGTCGTGCCAATTTTACTAGAGGATTAAACCTGAATTCAGTGATTCATCTCAAAACATATTTGTCAGCGGGGAAACATCCCTAAAAGAAGAGGTGTCCCACTGAGGCCTTCAGGGAAACAGTTCGTGGTCCAACGGCATCTTCTGTTTCTGCTACGGCAACAAGCTGCCAAATCAGCTCAGCCAAAAAGCAGCAAAGTTTCAGAAAAGCGACGCTGTCTCTGCAACCTGCACAAATCCCAGAGCTCTCCTGCAACTTGGGCACAGTTCTGAGTTCAGGCTTCAAAAAACAGAGGGAAATGGAGTAGGTCACCCAGTGACTCACAGCCCACAAAATAAGCCTTAGAGTATGAAACTTCAAGAGCTCAAACTATTCCAGCATTCATGGGGACGTGTATATGATTTGTTGTAGAACCCAACATGGAAAAGAAAGTGGCGAGAGACCCGACTTTGCTGACAAAGCCGTAGGAAGATCAAATGGATGCACTCCTGAGTTAGATACTCAGTTCAGAGTAAGACATTGTTTCCTACTGCGAGGATAATGAACCACAAAGTGTTTCATTACAGCTCCAGGGATGAATCCTTTGCCCAAAGCTCAGCTTAGGTCAGGCTTAGTGCTAATGACACTACCCTCCAGCCTTGAAACCACTCCGCAAGCCCTCCCTTCCCTGACCACAGGTGAAGCTGAACAACTCTTTGGAGTTTTAAATCTGCAGATCTGCATTAAGATAGTAGTATCCCACTTACTAGAGCTTTGACAACTTCCCTGTAAAGTCAGGGATATTTCAGCATCTCTCTGAAGCACCAGAGATCAGTCAGAGCTCAAAGCAACACCAGCTGCAAGGACAAGGGTCCTGCAGTAGCAAAGCCCTCCCTGCCTTTGCTCCTGCCAAGCTACAAGTGCTCAGGACCAAACCAGCTGGAGATAAAAGGAATTTTTCCACAGACCAGGGAGGGTTTCACTCCTGAAACAAGTTCAGAAGCTGACGACATACTGGAGATCAGACTACACTCTCTTACGGTGCAAAACACTGAAGGCACGAGGGCTGCAGGCACAGTTAAATTTCCCCCACCAACACCACCTTCACACCAGGGCTTCGCTCATCCCACGTCTTGCCTCAGAATATCTTCGTGAGGTTTGCAGCCAAGGAACGAACCCTCTCCATAGTCCTCGGATGCATTATTTTCCCCCCACCCCTACTCAAAAAAGATTAAGAAAATCAATCAGATCAGAAAAGGAGTACATTTATCTGAATTTTTCCTAACACCTTAAAGGCTTTATCAATGCAGAACCATCTGTTAAAGGAGACCTCTGTTGATGAAGAGATTTCAACAGAGAGTTGAAGCCAAGAGAAGACTGGTTTTGCCCTTGACAAGAACCAAGAGTCCCCTCTGTCAAAGCCCTGAGAATCCCAGGACATCTGTTGTTGTTGGCTAGAAGAATATCTGAGGTCCAATTCTCTAACACTGCTTTAGAAGAAACAAAACAGCAAAAATAAATTCAGTGCTGCCTGGTCTCCCCACTGCCAAGGAATAAATGGAAAATGATGTTTGCACAAAGTGGATTTAACGCTGGCATCCAGGATGGGAAAAATCTCCCGTTATGCACAAAGAACAAAACCACTCAGCAAACAGAGCCCACACAAGGTTATTTATTTTGCACATTAAACTCAGGCAGAATGCTAGTAGGGCTGTATAAAAGTATTCCTCACGAAACAGAAGTTTTCCTACTCTCCACCAGCTAAAACTGGAGGATTTTATTACCCATCGTGCAAGGCCCTTGATGGAGGAGCATGCTCCTCTCAGCACGCAGCGCATCGAGCTCTAACTCATCACAACAGCAG
>NW_010397179.1:53703-58079 GCF_000710305.1 Buceros rhinoceros silvestris
TTGCTACAGTGAAGCTAGAGCAGCTGTAAAGACAAGGACCACAGCCTTGCAGTTCGGCGGTCAGGGGAGCAGAGGTGTAACAAACTCTGACATCTGAGCATCAGCAGGGCACTGCACACGCTATCTGCTGTAAAGAGGAGCAACACCCCCTGGGACAACATTAGATAAACTTAAAAGGGGAAATTTTCAAAATACTGAATACGAAAAGAGAGAACAAGTTTAGCAGAGCACCATTTATTTTCTCTCAGCACAGTCTGGAGCTGGAAAGCTAGCTCGAGGTTTTTTTGCACTGCTCTGCAACCATCCGTATGTCCACAGATACTCTTGATGCCATCTGTAGATTCTAATAGCTAAAAATCTCCGAGGATTACCTTCAAGTTATATTCTGTACTCTTCACATCCTGAATGCTTGTGAAAATACTCGATAACCTCTTCTCATATGGTTAATTGATGCTCTCTAACAGCTTGCTGTGTCCCATTAGTCAGCACACAATGATTATTCCACACTGCAAAACAATCTCAGCACACCACTTTGTATTAAACAAACACACTGTAAAAGACGAGGAGCCTCAGCAGTTTTTGTGCCTGCCCAGCTCTATCCCACAGCTCTGCCTTTCAGTCTCAATCTACCGGCTGGAAGTTGAATTCCCAGTTAGGTACATGGTGCTGTCTGAACAACTGCTGCACATCCTTTCTGAATAAATACACCACCACGATAGTCAGCAGTTGCTCTTCTGCAGAACCGACATCATCCCAAAGGGAGCCGGTGTGTTTTGTGAAAAGCCACGCCAAATACAGATGATCATCAGATGACGAGGAACTAGCATCTTCAAACTGACACAGATCCTGCTCTGGGGCGAGTCCTCATCTGGAGAGCTGTTCACAGACACCGTAACTGAGTCCATGGAAGTGTGCTGTCCCTCCACACACTCCAGGGTCGACGTTCCCTACCAGGTTTCACTCCCAAAACCACAAGCTAGCAGGACCCTCTCACGGCACCAAGTCTCCTCACCAGTCCTATAAGGGCTGCAGATGGACAGATGCCGTAAGCATACACAGAGACGAATACTCCTGATAGGTTCTTTCTAGCTCTTCACCTCACCATGTCACTGACCACTGTTTGGGACAGGTAACAGCCCAACTGCCCCGAGGCCTCCTAGGTGGTTTCCTTTAAAATAACTTCAGTCTTCTAGGAGACCACCATAAGTTTTCTAAAGGTATTAAAAACTAAAAGCTAAAGGGAAAACTACAGTGATTTTCACGTTCTGAGGAGAAGCCAATGAGCTCATGTAGCTACAGAGAGGAGTATTGCCTTTCGGATCACAGACTGAAAAGGGGCTGAAGTGACAGACAGCCTGTGCTGCCCTTCCCGAGCCTGGCAGACGGCAAAGGGTTACAGCGTGCCCAGACACTGCTGGCAGACTCACAGGAAGAAGCACTAGAATAAAGGAGATCTCTTCAAGATCGGCCGAAGGCTGGGCACAGGCAGGTGGTCTCTAGCTCCTGATGTGGTGGAATTAAGCCAGTAGGACATCCGTCAAGTGTGGAAAGGACTTCCCATCTGCCCAGGGCCAGTGCCGTGACTGGTGCTGCATTTTCCAAAGCGTTCAGGCTGAGGTCTGATGGAGGAAAACGGCCAAGCCGAAACAGAGAAGCGTGGGCCCAGTCCAGGACGCTGCCATGTGGTGAGGCACATCCAGCAACAGGCTGAGCCAGCTGCTCAGCTCAGTCCCCGCCACAGAGGATTAACTTAGGCGGTGATGCATGGGAGAGACCTCAAGGCTGCAAACACCTACACACATGATTAACTTCCCCAGCACTTCCTCTTCCCTACTTTCTCTAGAATTGTTTCTAACCCAAGACACTGCTGGCTGTCCTTTCCATCCAGACAGCTATCTCAGCTATTTTCAGACCTGGGAATCTTCTGGCTTTGAATATATTTTACAGGGATGAGTTGAGTGGGCAAATCATGGAAAATGTAACGTGTCACACATTTTATATCAGCTGCCTTCCAGTTTCTTTGAGAGTTCCACTGTTTTGAGGCCAGAACAGCATTACCCAGATACACCTCCTCTGGACAAGTGCCAATTTGTCATGCAGACAGTCCCAGTCTCTCAGCTGCCCATCTGGTGGAGGTTTACTTCTATCATCTGCTTGGATGACCTACACCTTTAGCTCATTTGATCTCTCCTCAAAGAGGAGACCTTCCAGCCCTCCACAATTACTGCTGTGGTTCCCTCAGCTCCCTCACATTTGCCTGCACTTTGCTGGTAATGAGCTTCCCAGAGGTTTGTGTCTCATTCTGCGTGGCTCAAACATCCTCAAGAGGCTGATCCGCCTCAGAGTTTTAACAGCTCACTAATGAAAAGTGCAATAAAAATGATGCACAAAATTGTTCTTCTTCTGCTAAAAAGCAAGCTGCATGGGAACTTATTTGGAGAGAATCTTACCAACATGCAAGACATTCCAAAGAGATGCTAAGAGATCTAGACAACAACATCACATAATTTAAATCCTTTTCAGTAATGACCTAACAAAAGTGACCATCTTCCAAATGCTGGAAGTCAACATTTCAGCTCGATAAAACATCACATGGTAACCTGAAAGCCTCAGAAAGCAACTGAATGTTCTGCCTCTCAGTTACATTCTTGAACAAAGCCACTAGCAAGAGATGAAGTTTGAAGTGCTGCAACAATGAAAGGTCCAATCACCTGTTTCGAGGAAGAGAGTGCGGGGGAAGACATCGGAGCATTTCCATTTTATGACTGCATTGTTGTTGCCAACTTCGAGGAAGGAGCAGAGAACCAAATTGCTGGAGCTCCTTTTAAAGAGGATGATAAAGACCAGAGTTGTGTTATTATTTTTAAATTAGAAACTCTTCAAATTATTCTAGTTTTGCAGACATGGCTATAACAGTGGTGTTCAGAAAAACAAACTGCACAAGCCTAGAAATGGCATATTTTCTGCTTCCAGTCCTATTGGCCCACTTCTCCCGTATTACCCTTATGAATAGGGAGAAGATCCCATGTGCACACAGCATGAAATATATATTATTCTTGCCATTCTGTCCAGACACTACAAACCACAGTGCCTGGCTTCACTGGAAAGCACAGTGCAACCTGCTCCTTTGTGCCCCAAGTCACAAGGAACAAACAGAAAAATCTCAGACCTTGTCTTTTCAGGTTGGAGAGTGAAAGGAAATTAGGAAATGTGAATGGATGCATTATCCAAGCCACTAAGCCATACTTTTGCTTTCATAGCCTTTGCTATCAGGGCATAATCACCCAATACCTTTCATAAACTCACCCAGTTCCTCTGCAAACAGCATTTGACTCACAGAACGTTTTATTCCTAGAGGCAGCTCATTTCCAAGCTTTATTTTAAAGCTATCACGTCTAAGATAGCCTCCTGTACCTGGGGAGCTGAAAAGGGTGCAGTGAAATATTACACGCTTGGAAATACATGATTAATGAGGGACCATCAATCGAAAAGACCGGACAGTTCAGCCAGTTCACCTGCTGGGCTATGGAAGGCTCCCTAGCACATCACACTATCCCCAGCACGGGCACTAAGAGGCATTCCCCAGCTCAGAGGAGCTGCCCAAAGCTCTCAGTCTCCATGTGTATCCAGCACACTCTCACTCAACAGACAAGCATCAATTACAGATAGAGATCTGTAAGGAAAAAGTGAAAGCGGGATGAGCAGGGAGATCTTGGCATCACTTGGAGGCTGCTGGCATGGATTCTGTGCAGAAACTCTGACAGCTGAGCACTGAAATCCAGGTGTGGCAAATCATAGTTAGTTGAGGGGGTTTCAGTTTCCAGACTGGAATCCAGGCTGGTCAAGGGCTGAACCTTGCAAACACTTGTCTTGAATCAGTACGAGCCTGAACAACACTTTGTAAACGATCATTACACCTTTTGCTGTCCTACAGTTTGGTGTTTATTCCACCACCATCCTCCCATCCTCCCCAAAAACCCTTGCAGGACTGCAATCCCAGCTGACGGTCTAACTGGGACACAGAAAACAGGGTAAGGAAGGATTTGCAGACTACTGTTAAGAAAGCCCTCCTTGTCAGCGCTGAAAAAACAGCACCAAGTACAAAAGGAAATAATAAGAAAAAACATCAGTAACATCAAAGGGGAAAGAACAGAGTCCACTATAAGCACAGCAGAAAGATCTGCAAGTATTAAATAAAAGTGGAATACAATGAAAATAGCCACAGGGACCCCACAATTTCCACCCACACCTTCCTGCTCCTATACAAGAAATTCCCGGCTGTACACTCCGCATTCTGCGCCTTGCTGCACACACAGGCACCGTGGTCTGCCAGTGGAAGAAGAGCCCGAGCGGAGCTCATCTCAAACAGCATTAGA
>NW_010397179.1:58176-79308 GCF_000710305.1 Buceros rhinoceros silvestris
TGGAACACGCCAACACCACCGCTCTCCATGTTTGTCACCGTTTTCTCTACAGAACAGAACAGTTATTCATAACCCAAGTGTTCCGTGTGCTTGCGTGTCCGCCAAGGCATAAAAATAAAACCTTTCTCACACATAAGTAGGGTGAGGGCTTTACACTTCTTTAACAATAAATCAATAACAAGTTTCTTTTAACAAAAATGTCTGATTTTTCTTTTTACCAAACAACCATGGCTAAGTGTATGACAAAGCTTTCTTTCCTTAGCTATAGACAGCGACCCATTCACAGCCTTCGAGGAGCAGAAAAAGGCACCGTTTCAAGGGATGCTGTGAATCTCTAAGCGAGGGAAATCAAATCCTTTAGCCCCTGCTTCCGGGAAAAACTGCGGAGCAAGGGGGGACAGGACCCTGCAGAGTCTATGAACTTCAAACAGTCGCTGAACAGTGATTTCTCAGCAAATCAGACCCCCAACCTTCAGAAAACCATCTAAAGGCATTTGCTGCTTAAAGCAAAAGCGGTACTTGCGATCAGCTGTTCTGGAAACACTACAACACTGAGTAAGCAGTTGTTTTTCTATAAAAAAACATTTTACTCTAATTTCAAATTCAAGTCTTACAGTAACTTGGCCAAATGTAATTCCAAACCTCTAAGAAAGTTCATACTGCAGCTCTATAAAACTTGTCTCACTGAATCAAGCTACTTTGCTGTAAGCTCTCAAGGTTTTTAATTTTCTGCAGCAATTTCTGCACACTGAACAGAAACCAGTTAAAAACGCTGGAAACCATAATTTTCTATTTTAATAGCTGAACACTTCCCACACTGTCCTGCCTAAATGAGGTTTCTTTCTTCTTGTGAGATCCTTGACTGTACACAAAGAGACTCGATGTTCTTCTGAAATAGCCCATTTAATACCAATGCTCATGCATTTATGGATTTAAAGTCATAATAAACTGTTGGATTAGTCTAACCTACCACAAAGTACAGGCTACAGTGTCTCACCTAGTAATTTCTGCAGTGTTCTACTACATTTTGGTAAGCCACAGGGTCTCTTCTAGAAACGCAGACTTTTGGTTTTTCAAACACAGGCTGCAGCTGATCAAAAAACTACCTTATCCCTGTGCTATCTCAGCAGGGATAAATATTTATGGTTAAAAGCATGCCCCTTTTCAGCGAGTTCCACTTCAGCCGCTGGGTCATCTTACTCCATCCTTCATCTAAAGTCTTGTATGCTCAAACCTCCACTCCTGTCTGAGAACGTGCAGAACTCAATCCAGCTGTAACTTTGCTTGGTTAAATTACCCTTTTCTCACCTCTCAAAAAGCCAGACCAAATTATTCCTTTATTCCTCCTCCTTTAATCATTTCCAACCTTTCAATCATTTTTCAGTTGTGATGGTAGCATAAGTGGGGCCAACACATTTCATTAAGCTCTGAATTGAGATCTATATCTTACCCATCATTTAGTGACCGCTAGCTTAGTTCCCTATAACTTAACAACCTTTCCATGACCCATTACTTTCTATTTCAGAAGGCCATGAAAATGGAAAGGTCTGCACATACCCAAAACCCGATGCTGTGGGCAGATCAAACTGGTTTGAGGAATGTACATGGGTATTTCTTAACTAAACCCAAACCCCAGCAACAGCAAGAAACTCAAATAATTTCTCTTAGCTTAACAGCTAGAGCAAAATTTCATCTTAATGTAAGTACTAATTTCTAACACTAATAATTAGTTCAGCAAGAGGAAAAACTGTCGGCCTTTGGAATTGGTGGCGAATAAATGCAAGAGGTGATGCCAAAGTAATATTAATGGGGGCATTATTTGCACCATAAAATAGGAAGACGTTTCAGAAAGGTTGTAAAGCTGAGCTAGAGCAACTGACTGAAGACGTACTTACATAAGCAGCTGCATTCCAGATTTTGCCCTGATTTGCAGTTCGAGAGGAACGTATGCGTCTCCATCTCAGGTATTTTAAGCAGGGCACTCCCCACTCAAATCCTAGCTCCCAGGTGCACCTACAGTCATCCCAAAACCAACTGGCAGGGAAACCACAGAGAGGACACCACCTATTTTATCTAGGAATAGTAGACCATCTTCTAACTGGGGGAGGAGTCCTCTGAGGACAAACTAAAAATAGTTTTAACACCAGGAACAGACATAGCTGCATCCATGAGAACAGCTACCACAGTCTGGCAGGGCACTGCTGCTCTGTGCTCCGATTTGATATACCGAGAGCACTGCAAAGCACTTTGTAAGCCTTCAGAACGACATCCACACTGTTCTCCACGATAAAGCTTTTGGACGGTCAAGAAACACAGAAATGGAAAGTTAGAAGCTAATTAAGCCATTCAAATGAGATAATGTCATAAAGAGGAGTGACCTGATCTTGTCTGAACAGATAGCATTTTTGTTGGTTATGTTTGGTTTGTTTTGAGGCTTTGAGGGGTGGTTGTTTTTAAGATAATAAAACAGGTCTGTATTTAGACTCATGTATCTAAATACCACATTGATAGGGGTCAGAAAAGTCAGTTTTGCTTAAGATACAGGAAAAGGATATAGGATTAAGGAAACAGGAAAAGAACAACATTAAGATTTTTCAGGGTCTTAACCAGAAAAATGCAAAGTATACCTCCAAATAGCAATACAAGCCACAAAAGCACACGACTGATAAAAGCATTGCCTGTTTGCCGAGTCTACAAATATCTATCACAAGCCAAAGCAAAAGGGAAGTTAATCCTCTTAGGCTTAAAAAGCAACTGAACTCTGAACTCTGTGGCTGCTGTGCAGCGAGCCTGTGTGAGCAGACTTGCTTACAGTGAGGGCTTCCCCCAGCGACAGAGCTGCGCTGCATCCTGCTCTCAAAGAGACAGAGGCAGCTGCTTCAAGGACACCCTTTGGGTCGAGTTGCTAAAGGACATACCTGAGGCAATCAGCCCTGAATGAAGGCTGAAAGCCTCATGTGATACAGCCCTCTTCCACAAAGTTAGGAAAACAGTTTCCTGTTCTGTGGATATTTTCTGAACTCCCTTCCTGAGTTTTTGGCATAGTTAATTTACTTCTCCACTGGTTAACTTTTGAGGAGAGCAACTGAACCCAAATGAAAAAAAAAAAAAAGACAGGAGTCAAGAACGGAACGTGACTGTTCTATTGCAGCAACTCTGGGCAGAACCAGCCAGGGACAAATCTTAAAATAAGTGGTCTTCAAAGAAATCAGCAATTTCTGCATCACCTCTGTTCAGCTAAAGAAGGTGCCAGTGATGCCAGCACAAAAAGAGCAGACAGGAAGCTTCAGCAAGAGCATATAACAGGATGGCTCTGGAGCAGAGGCTCATCTAAACTTCTTCAGCTGCTTCCCAAGAAGATACACAAGCCCATCACCCAGTATGGTCCTGCTGCTCTCAGGAGGGTGGGACAGCTCTAGGCGGGAGCATCAGACTTTCAGGTTCTTCACAAGTCTCCTTGTGGCTGATGGTAAAAGTCCCAAATGCCACGTGATTCGGAATGCACACCACAGGGAATAAGAGGCAAACACCCGTTTTCTTCTCCAAATTACACATTTTCAACATTTTCCAGTAATAAAACCCCCACTCTAACAGCCCAGCCTTTTTGCAATGTAGTTCTTTTTAACTACAGTTTTATCTCTAGATTTTTGAAAATCCTCGAATCCAATTAGAAGATCACACAAATGAATGGAGTAATAGGCACATACTGAAAATACACGATATGAAACCCAGAACACGTCAGTGTAAGTAATTTAGACACTTGCAAAAAGGCTGCAGTGCTGCTTTGAAGAAGACCCTGACAACTACAAATTACAAAGGAAGGCCCAGACAAGTATCGCCTCCTGTAATAAATTGCTCACTTACATTTCAATTTGTTCTTCCAAACTTTTATCTCGGGCAGCAGAGACAAACACTGACGATGTGAGATATCATCTCGGATCTAAGCGACTTGCAGCAGCTTGCAGGGCCCCACTTTGTTTTAAGCAGAGCTTTATCACTGTGCAACATAAAAGTAGCCACTTCAGAAAGAGTGCTGCTTGTGACTTGCACTTCTCTGTAGGTATGAAACAAATTCAAGCAATGGAGTCTCTATATCTACAGCCAAAAAAAGGAATGTATACAAACCACTCCTCAAATATACAGATGAGAGGAAGGTATTACCAACTAGTCACACAAATTTTCAGAGAAGGGTCTTTCTTATGGAAAAAATGACAAGGAAAAAAACAACCAAACCAAACCAAAAATCCATCACACACAACTTTTGGGGGCAAAGAAACTCCCCAAATCAGTTTGGTTTTCAGCTAGAAAATACTCCCTTGTTCCCTTCAGGGGCTCTGCATGACTGCAGCAGAACCCCCATCAGTGCCCACCCGCAGCTCTTCTCTGCTTTGGGGGAGGCAGGAGCAGAGCACCCAGAGCAGCCAAGGTCACCTCAGCCACCCAGCCCAGCCACAACTGCGGCATGAGGCAAGTGAACTTTGATGCCCAGGGGGAGATTTGTCTATATAACACATTTTCAGAGACCCAGTGAACAAGCAGACATTTTCTAAAGCCAGTCCTCTTCAAACGCCTTCAGTGGCTTCTCTTACCAGCTCGCAGTTTCGATGGCGAGCAGCAGCTGTAGGTGGATGCCAGGCTGCTGGAACAGCCATTGTCACTCTTGCGGCATTCGAAGGCCAGCCCCTACAGCCAGCCTGCAACAAGAAGAGTCAAACAGCAATCAGGGTTTTGAGTGCCTGAAGATGCAGAGTGGCGAGTTCTGAGCTCAGAAGTGTACTAAGGCTTTATATAGATGCATTTTTGGCTGTGCAGAAGAGATGTGACAATGTTAAACTACAGATTTACTTTTATGTCAGCTCTCCTATGAGCACAAGGGACAAATAAACAGAAATGAGTTGGATACTTTTTCCTCTTACGCTCAAGTACCCTCGATTTCAAGGCAGATGACCAAGAGAACAATGCCAAGGTTTTAAGAAAAAGGAAACTTGAGGTCAAGCTTTGAATACATGAAATGAGAACAGTCCTGCTAAAAGCACTTCTGTCAACTCACCTAAAAACCAAGCAGTGCAACTCCTGCTGTTGGAGGAGGAACCCATCGGGACAGTCTGCCCGGAGCTGTAAAGCAAGCCAGATACCTCCTGGAAGTTACCGTCCCCAAAACCCTCTCTGAAGGGTTCTGTAAAGCACACTAACAGGGTTTCAGGTAGAGCTGCTCTAACACACAGCCACCGGCTGCGGTGTTTAATACAGCCTCTGTCAGCCAGAATTAGCTACGTCCCTAAGATACTGCCCTTGTGAAGGACCACATTTGTTGCAGTGGTTCATCGCTCACAAGACAGTCTCAAAATGCAGCAACCTTATGGTCACAGGTAGCTCGAATCCCACCCATCAGCCTCCAAGTTTTTCACACTGGAAAGATAAAGGTGATGCCAGGACCTCCGAACTTATACACCTTGCACACCCAAGTCCCATGGGCGTTCCTACTCTACGTCCACGTTTTATTGTGTTTTAACTGTGAGAACATAAGTACTACACTTATGTCTTCAGAATAGGCTAAAACATTTACAGTGGCTACAAAACACGTTCCCTCGTTGGAATGGGGTTTTTTTTACAGTTTATTGCTAAATAAAGCTCATCTAAAATTTATTGGTATATAATTCTTCAGCTGCATTTACTACATGTTTCATTGCCTCAGTCAGTATCCAATACCTTGGCAAATAATGCGAGTAAAATATTAACACTGGTTATTGTTACACACTTTAACTGATCCCATCACCTGAGCAAACGTTCTGCATTTCAGCAAAGTAATGGGAAACAGCATCTTTTGGGAAGCAAGAAGAACTTTCACCCACGCTTACTTCAAACCCCAGAGCTCTGCATACAAAAGAGAAGACAGCACTCAAGTTTTTAATGTTTCCCTCTTCCCTAAGGAGCTGAGTCTTTTAGAATATATAAGCCCCACGAAAAATGTCAGACTGGGTAATTTATTTTCAGTTAGAGTTTGTGCGTGTTCGAAATCAGTTTGCTGATTTAGCAACTGGTACAAAAAGTCTCTCTGCCTCTCCCACAGTTCAGCACTCATTCAGCAACCTGCATAGCAAGTCCCATTGCAAACAGAATAAACACTTATCTTTCTCATCTCTTAGTATGCTGCAAGCTTAACACTGACTATTCAGGTCTGACCAACCCGCACAGAGTTCTCAGAAGCAAGCAAGATTCTTGCAGAAATCTCCCAGCTCTGCTCATCTGCAGTAACTTTCCACGTGCATTCCAGCCTTAAACCAGGCTGACTAGGGGCTTCAGGTGTAACACAGATGTTAGATCCTGCTGTTAAAGAGAAGAACTGATGCACAGAGATGGCTTCTTTCCTGCTTCCAACACAAGAGAGAGCACACTGCCCTCCAGAAGTGATCACCTGGATCTCCACCACAGCCTTTACAGGGACTTACCAGAAGCAAGCGCATGACCTCCTGCTGAGCGACAAATAAACCACTGCAAGAAAATACACGAGCAAAAAGCAGATACAAACACTAGGACCTTCCTTGCTACTGTTTACAGCAGATCCATGCCTTCTAACGACCTAAATTTGCTAATACCATAGCAATTCCATCAGCAGCAAATTTAATCCTACGCTTAACTTAGAGCTACACATAAAAGCCATTAGCCTTGTCCCTCCTTGCCATCCTCCTGTCCATGTCCTCCACTGCTCCCTTTGATGGATGTCTCTGTTGATCTCTCTGGGTCTCCTCCCCCTACCCAGGCATCTGGGCCCAGCCAACCATTCATTTCCAAAAGCTGCTCTTGTGGCCTTGCTAGTTCTTCAATTTCTATTTTGCACGAAAAGCTCCTCTGACAGCTGCTCGGTGCTCCAGATGGAGGTTTGCAAATACGAAGTGGAACACAGAAGCGCTCTGGGACCAGGGAAGGGAATGTGCTGATTGAGGAAACAGGCAGGCACTGAACCATCGCCTACCACTCCTCCACTTCCTGCACCCCAGACAGCCTGCATAATTAACTGCTCACTACACTGACATCTTCATATTAGCAGAAAGCCCAGAGAGCTAGAAGAAACAGCAGAAATAGCAAAGATGCAATGTGAACAGTTTGCGTTAAAAAAAAAAGAGCTTTTGACAACCTTTCAGAGAGTTCTCCAGTGAAAGCTCAGCGGTCTCTGCCGCAAATCCCAAGTTTAAGGCAGAAATGCAGCCCAGCCCCACACCAGTGTGGGAGGAAGCGCAGCACGCCAGGCATTGGTCCAGCCCCCACCAGTGGACTCTGTATTTCCCTTGCTCACAGCCCGTGCCTTTAGTTTCATGCAGGTTAGCCACACACAGAGCACAGCCACCAAGCACTAGCAGTAGCTGCTAGGGTACACACAGCTCCTCGTGCCCCCTCCAATGCATTATGAGGCACACAGAAAAACTATGGAAGGGCACTTGAGTCGATAAAATTCAACCCAATCTTGGTAAGAAAAAGAAAATACCCAACCAAAACCAGACGGATGTAGGACTGTGTTTCAGCATCAGCTTCTGGAGCTGCTTCCCTGCTTCAAATAGCAAAGCCTTAAATCAAAGTGCATCAAAATCCAGTCTGCTATAAATGTAAGATCCTTAGAAGAAGAATCGCCTTTTATTAGACTCTGCAAGGTCTCCAGCAGTGCCCTGGGATGAGCCGGCAGTGGCAAGAAGTTTTGAGTGAATCACAGGACTTTTGGGATGGAGCAAAAGCTTCTTTGCCTTTCAGCCCCCACCATCCCCACTTGGGGGGGTGTCCCAGGCCATTCCTGCCACCACCACTGACCATCCCTGCACCTCCCCTCTTTCCAGTAAGAGAAAACAAAACACCCCTGTCCCATACAGCCCCTCCCCAGCACACCATCGATCCACCTCTCCTGAAATGGGCAGCCCTGCATCCTCCCACCCCTACCAAGGCTGTGGGTGCAGCCGTTTGGGAAGGTTAGAGGTTACTGAATGGAAGGGGAGGCAACTGATCAGGAGCAAAAACACAGAAACGAAGACAAAATGCAAGTTTCAGGGGGCTCCTCCACTGTCGTGAAGGAGGTCTGATATGGGCCAGGGATTACAACCTCCAAGTCTCAGCTCTGGGTACTCAGGCATAAGACAAGCCAAGCGTGCAAGCAACGCCACCAGTATGTCTGGAGAGGTCTCTAGCGTGGAAAGAGCATGTTCAAGCACAGATTAATGGCTCTGAGTCTTTCTGGGCCATGCTTCGCAGGTGCATGCATGAGCAAGCCCCATCGTATCGCCAGCTCAAACACTTAAATACTGGTGCACACAGAGCATCCCAAGTCTCAACAAAAGCTCAGCACGGTGTGAGCATTTATGTGATGAAAACTGAAACAATCACCATTTGGCATCAAATATTCTGCATTCCAGCTCCTGGGTGCCAAATGTTTAAACCAGACTGAAATCAAATCCCCCTCTCAAACAGAGGGGTAGGTGACATGAAATATTCATAAAGGAAAAAGCAAACAAACAAGTTCTCTTCCGGAATTAGGAGATTTCAACTTTGCAGTTAAGTTTGTTCCTACGAAGAGAAACATTTTTAAGCTTAACCATTTCACTGAACTTTTTGATCATTTACGAATCCCAAAAATGTCAAAGAAATGATGATTATTTGCCCAGTACTGCAAGGAAAAGAACAAAGCTAACAATAAAAAAAACCCAAAATCCCCATATTCAGATCACACTTCTGTCATATGCCTTCTCTCCACCAAGATACTGAACACGTTGCTGCCTAGAGATGGATATCAGTTAAAATGTCATATTAATCAAGGTTTCACAAAGCATCCAAATCCCATGGCAACACTCAGATGTTTTCTAGTGAATGTCCCTGAAAGGAGAGATGGCTTCAGGGTCATCCCAAGTGCATAACCAAAGAAAGAGATGGAGCAGGCAGAAATAAATGAAAGAAAATAAGGAAACAAAGATACAACAGAAAATAAGGAAAATAGGTCCCTTAATTTTAAGATTCAAGATCAATAGTTTTAACTGCAGAATTACAGCGTGCAAATGATCAAACTTGCAACAAATGGACAAGCTGCCCCTGAAACCACTGAGCAATAAGCAGTTGTGTTTAGGGGTGTAAACCAGACGTGGTGGTGTAGCAAAAACTGTAACACACCTGAAATGCCTCTACACAGTCCAAAATCAGGCTTGCATAAGTGACAGAGACTTCAACAGGTTTTCAAGCCCAGTCCACAGTCTTAGAGCAGATCCCGCTCCTCTTCCGCTGACCCTGACAGATAGTTGCATACCCTGGTTTGTATGGCGTCCAAGGATGGAGACAGCAGAGGGTTTTTTGAGAGTTATGTCTGGGACCAGGACTGCACATGGCATTCCAGGAACAGATCGGAATACTTTAAGTTTTGCTTTCTTCTGCTTTCTTAACAATTCTTAAGATACAGTTTACTATTTCTGACCACTGGTATTTCCACAGAACCATCGTTATAACCCCAAGAGCTCATTCATGTGCCATGACAAGCAGATCAGAAAAAATGCACTTAAAATTATGATTCTCCCTGAAGATGCATTTTGTCAGTTTTATCTCCATGCAGTTTGATCAGGCATTTTACCACTTCACTACTCAGTACAAGGCCCCTCAACAATCCTTTGCTGCTGTCCTTCATGTGCTTGCAGGGATTTAGTCTCATCTCTCAACCTGGGCACATGGCTCCACTCCTTTCCCCGAGCAGTCGTACACAGGCTGAGCAGCACAGGCCACAAGGCTCTGCCGGTGACGCCTCCTCCCCGCTTCCTGCCCTGCTGTTTGCTCAAGGGTAAGAGGAAAGACAGCCAGGCGGGCAGTTTATTCTGGTTGAGAATCTTTTCAAGGACTTTATCAAATGGCATTTGTAAATGCAATTAGAGGACGTCAATCCAGCTTCCCTTGCCCACATGCTCGCTGGTCCCTTCAAAGAACTCCAACAGATTTCTTAGATGCGTGATTCCTCTCTGTGCTGTCTCTTTCCCAGTACATCACATTTAATCATGCGGCCTCAATTCTGCTCCTCAGAGCAGTTTCTACTCAGTAGCTGGCACAGACATCAGGCCTACTGCTAACAACAGCCTGACTTACTCTGTGGATTATCACAGTTTTATGAAATACAAGGTAGTGGCCACAAGAGCAGTAATAAACTGCACTGTCCCCCAGCCGGGCATGCCTGCGGAGCCAAGATAATTTCCAGATGTCTCAGTATCGCGCGACACAACGTTAGAGGTAATGACCGCTTTAGCTGCTGTTGTATCTTCTCTTTGTTTGACTCAAAAAATAATACAGAAAGAAAGATTTGGTAAACTTCTTTCTCCAGGGAAAAGACTGAAGAGGGCAGAAACATACAATTGATCGAGAGGCTGCATTCAGCAAGCATCCTGACTGCGGGGAAAAAGGACAGGCTGCAGGCAGGAAGCATCACATAAGCAGCAACACCATTCAAAGGAAGGGTTGATATAAAGAGGATTGATGGAGAGTCATCTGACCCCCAGCATTCAAAAAAATGCTGTTGCGCAGCGTTACACAACAATTCTGTTCCAGGGCACGGGGAGAGAAGGCACTTGTGATAAACCATCCTTTTAACGCCACATTAAGATGCACTCCATTCGTTACCCACAGTCACACGCTCCTGACATTCACCGAATCTCAGAAGCACTGGAACTTGACCGACCATCATTCAAATCCCATCAGCGCATCTATTTCAAAGTACAATGAAGAATTCATCAGTTAATCTTTCCGGACTTCATTTTCAAATTTAAGCATAGAAAATTTCCAGTGTGATGATTATATAATATTTAACAGCATATATATTGTTATATATGAGGAGTCAGAGCACATCTTGCTTTGGAAATCACGCACTGGAAATTTTATTTTTAGAATTCAAGGTCTGAGTCGTCCCGCAACAGTCACGTCCGTTATGCTATAATAGCAACCAAATCTGATGACACTAGAAATCTGCCTAGTCCAGTACCCCATCACTGACAGCAATTGCCAGCAAGCGCCTAGAGAAGACTAAAAGACAGCAATAATTCCTCAGAATATTCCCCCAGCCTGCAATGATTTGTACTCCCACTACTTCCTAAGTTTTTAAATTTGTATCCGTATATTCTACAGTCTTTGATGGATTTCATCGTCTAAGAATGTGCCCAACAGATTCCAAATCCAGGCACACTGCTTATATCCACAGTGCCCTGGGGAGGAAGTTCTGTCTGCACTCTTGAAGCAGCTCCTCGTGCCTGTCCCTATCCAACTGACCCTAATTAGCTCCTTAACCTTACACTGGAAGAGAGCAATTAGCTCTCCTCCACACTCTTCTTCCATGCCAGAACCTTTTGAAATCTTGTACAAGTACCTCTTGATCTGACAACCTCACACTTTTGTCAGCTGGTCTATAATCCTGTCTACCAACACTTCAAAAAAAAAAACCCCAAACAACCCCAACCAACAAAAAAAACCCCTCTCCTGAGTTAATACAGACACAAAATAGAGGAGTTACAGAAATGCTGTTGTCACTATCTGCTCCGGCTGTTTCTTTCACTTTTTCCTCCATTCACAGGTTCTCAGGTATTCTTTCCTCTTGATGTCTGAAAAAAATTACTGGTTTTTATGCCTGCGTCTTCATCATATCTCCTTTGTGCCAGCATGTTAGTATTCAGATTCACCTTCTACATCTACACGAACAGCTCCTTTATTTATGGCCCACTGCCCCCTCCAGGTGCTTCCCAGTGTCTCCCCATCCCTGCACGTCAGCGAACACCATGTACACTTCCTTCCTATCACCTGCCTTCCTCTGCAGCCAGCCTCCCACAGCCAGTCTGTTCTCCCAACAAATCTTGCACTTAGTCCCTTCTCTCACTTCACAGGTTTCAAATCCTTCCTATTCCTTCCCCCATCAGACATTTCAAAGACTACTAGCTCAGTGAAAGATTACAAGCTCTGGCCTCTCCCATCCTCTTTTCCCTGCAAACACCTATCTTTATTTTTCTCACTACAACCATACTGATGCTTTCAACCTGCTGCCTCCATCCCCTCCGGGGGCTGCCATGATTTCCTCCTCCTCTTGCCTCTGTAACCCCTATCCTTTGATGCCTTCCCTTCCAAAACAGCACTTTGTTTGTTTCAGCACGCTGTCTCCCTGGGACAGATGCCTGCCTACTTTGTGTTTGAAAGAGCACCTGTCATGCTGTGGGCATAAACAGACAAGTAACTAAAGATCTGTCATCGAGATTGCAGCAAGGTTGACACAGAGCAGCAACAGGGAGGATGCCCTAGAACGGGCAAGAGAGACAAGAAGTGTAGGATCTTAAAAGCTGCTAATGATCCAGAACACCACCTGAAGCCTTACCTTCTCACACCACGCAGCCTTTCGGTGAGTGAGGAGCTTATGCAGTTGGTCACGGAGAGCCATTAGATCTCTGGATAATCTGTCAATTTGCCCAGTTAGACTGTCAGCCCAGGGGCAGCTCGAGGTCGCCTTTGGCAGCTCGGTTTTCTCTACATCAGCGTCCTGGGACTGGCACAGATTTTCCTCTTCAGCCATATTATCTAACACAGCTTCCTAAAAGAAAAACAAGGGAATTACTTCTCAGCAGGAGCTGTAATGGTGCCCTTCCTGCACCGTCCTGGCGATTCATAACTAGGAATTCACCGCTGCCATCTCAGTACACAGCTGAGTTAATTTGAGTTAAGAGACAACCTCCTCAGTTCACTATAACACATTTCTAAGTTAACAGAAAACTTGTGTGGCTAACCTCACTTACTTAGTTAGAAAGCACCACGAAGTACTCGCCACTGCACTGATGCACAGAGTAACACTCGTGGGACGGAGATCATCAGCACTGCAGAAGCTCTAGATATGCCCCTTTTGCTCAGACTCTGAGGCTGGATGTGCTTCCGTGGCGTTTTGTAACAAAGCGATGACCAGGACTGAGATACCAGCTTAGACCACTCGAGAGAGCCCCATCTGCTACGTGGCACAGTAAGTTGTAACACCCATGAGATTACCCGTGCCCATGTAAAACTCTGCAAGCTGAGGAACTCCAAGAGATCCCTGGTCCAGGGTGCTCAGAAGCTCTGTCGCCTCTGCTTGACCATGACCACCTAGCTGGTTCTATACTTAATTCTGCAACTGCCTTCAGAGACTGCAACCACTATTTGAATCACTCAGAAAAATCCCCAATAACTTCAGAGTCCTTGAAATGCACGTACCCGTACACCGTGGTGCAGAGACTGTGTAGAAACACAGTTTTCAAGCCAGGGTAGCATAGCATAACTAAAGGACCCAGTCCTCCGCACTCAAATACTTATTTCCATATTTTTATCAAGACAGCATTAAATAAGAAAGGTCATCATCTCTTTTAAGGATTCAAAATAAGCTTTAGAAATTGGAGAAGTCATTTGAAAACAGCGAGAGGAAATTCAGCAGTTGAGCAGCATGGTCTACACAGGGGCAAGGTAAAACCAAATGAGCAATTACTGGCTCAGCAGCAACACTGCTGGAAGAGGCATCAGAAAACCAGAAGTCACCACTGTCGTACCATTAAAGTCAAGGACCATTTGAGACAGTATAAACAAGTCTCCGTGACAGAAGAGCACTGACTAACACTGACATAGAAGGAGGCACCTGAAGTTAAACCCAGACAAATGGGAGGGGAAGACCCATGAGAGCGGCAACAACCACCAGAATTTTGAATGAATGGCCTAGAAGGAGACACTGAGAGAATCAATTCTGTTCAGCCTAGAAATGGGGACTGGGAAAGTAGCGACGTGCTAACAGCCTTTGCTTATATAAAAGATTGCTCTAAAGAAGAGGGGAATTTCTTTTCCCTCTTTCTTCTCTGCAGGTAGGTTAAAAACTCTGGCTTAATTCACAGCAAGAGATTTTTAGGCTCACACAAGAAAAACCTTTGTAAGATAGCTAAGAATGGCAAAAAAACCCACCCCTACAAAACCTCCTTTCTCAGCAAGAAAGCCTTTTTTTCAGCAGCGCTGAAGCCAGCAGCTCATGCTGACCAGAGGCCCTCCTCATGACAACGCAGACATGTTCCGGGCACCGACTAACAAATGCCATGGAAATAAAACAAAGCTTTTGTTGGGGGTTTTGTTTGGATTTTTTTTAAATTTGAAATTCATTAAATGACAGAATTTTAAAGCAACATTAATGCAGTCACTCCAGTTACTGTAGGAATGCCCACAACCCTCAGGAAGACCTGGCAGTGGCTACCCAAGAATCATCCAACCCTCGGATCAGCAAGGCAAAACACAGGTTGAGTGGAAAGAGAAAATTACTGTACCCTCAAAGCACCCCCCACATTCCCATACATCCTACAGCATCCGGGAACACCACCCATCACCAATCAAACCAAAGAAAAAGCAAATTCACCATCCAGCCTACTGGACAACTTAAAGACACGCTGGCCAGCTTTTTGGCAAGTATTTCTTTAGGACTGAACTCCAGGGAGCACACCAACACCCACAACGCTCCCCGCACTGTCCAGCACGTCAGAGGCGAGGGTTCTGGTGGGTACACTGAAATGCCAGAATGCTCAGTTATATTTTCCCTGTTTGGAGCCAGGCTTATGCTAGTGTTGGTGCTTTCCAGATAACCAGATTGCTGATTTGAATGGCTCTGCACTGGAAGTACTCTTCAGGACAGGGGAGGGAATTTCACACTCCTTCGCCTTGCTTTTAGCATAGAACAAGGCATATGGGCAATTATCAGCCAGCTCACCGATTCTCAACATTCTGTAAACTCCTATGGCTAATGTGGTGCTCTGAAGAATTATTTTCGGCAACTGTGAATGGCCAAAAGCTGTAGAGAGAAGTGAGATGGATGGTACCGTTTATACTCGCTTGAAAAATCCTAAGATGCACAGAGAAAAGCTTATGGATTTTCTTATGATCATTCAACACAGTTCAAGGGGAAATCAGCAATTTCAACAGACTATTTGGCTGGGATAAATGAAGTTGTTTTCTGTATGAGCTGCTTGCAAATTTAGGTTTTTCTCAAGTCTGCGATAAAGCTTAGAGGCCCTCTTCTGAAAAGCCATTTAATTTTAAGAAAATGTACAGCTGCTGTGTTTAAAAACCATTACAAGAGATGAAGATCAGACACTTTCATTCGTGTTAACTATATGAAATTCTGCCACGCTACCATGCAGTTCCTCAGCCTAGCTGGGTGAGTCTTACTGAGGAAAGCAGAGGGATGAAGGAGAACTAAGGAGACATTCCTCACTTCGCCAAAGGCTTTCTCTTCCTTTTTGTCAAGTGCTGTTGAACACGTGGTTTGCAGCACTTATTTTGCGGGAAGCGGTCAGCTATGTCAAAGTCAAGAAAGCTGCACCCTTCAAAATCAGTTTGATTCCTTACCATCCACTGCCAATAAACCGGCTCCAGCTGCTTCCACTCCAGAAAGGCTTCTAGCTGCATGGTTTCAGACTCCAGAAGCTGTAGTAACTAGAGGAAAGGAGACAAAGGAAAGAAGATCAGGTAACATTGGTCACTTGTGAGCTAAATTAAATCTGCGTCTGGTCTGAAGTACAAAAGGAGCATCAGTGGTACACAGGACAACACTGGGTTACTTTAGAAGAACATTGTAAAACCAGCTGCAGAAATGTGATGCAAAACACTTTTTCCAGCATCATTTGTTTATTCCTCATCCCAAATGTACCAACACCATCAGCTTTCGTATACAGGTATGCGAGTCTTCATATTGTTTTGAGGAATTAAAACCCCAGAATTCTGATATATTAAGGCCCGGACTCATGAACCGTCTTCAAATCTTCTGCACTTCTTGACTGCCAAAATAAGCTGTTTCTCCAAGAGGATTTTCTTCATCTACCCACTCAGTCACATTTACCAAGGCTGTAAGGTCTGAACATCTCCTCCTCTTCCCGGCCACGTGCAGCCTTCTCTCAGCTAAAACACAGTTGGTATTTGACTGGGTCTCCTCATATTCAACAGTAATGATCCCGGCTGTGATATACAGGTACCTCTACTAGTCCAACTTATCTCCTTCCAATGCTGCTCCCACAACTGCGGAAAACACAGAAGTCCAGTATATCCAGCCCTCTCTGCCTTCTCCTCCAAAACCTTTCATCCCTTATTCAGACCACTCAAACTGAGACTCCAAACTGACACTCCAAAAGAGCATGGAAGAACTCCTCTAAAAATGATGCATATTTTATAAATTGTCTGATCTGCTGTTTGAGGAACCCCTACCTTTACCTGAGCTCACATGAAGAAGCGAGGTTATGTTCTAGGTATATGACTTATAAATTTTTCATAAATATATACATAACACACATGTATGCACACACATATACGGAGAAAGAGACACTCCAAGACTAAATATTTATACATCAGTAAAACAAAAGTTCTTTGAAATAATGACAGGTGAACGAACTAGATATAAGTCAGAGCTTCCCAGCTTTAACAATTTCAGTACTGGCCATATCTTTAAAATGAACAATTTTAACTCCAACTTGACAGCAAAGGCAACTTTTTACGATGACACACACAGTACATGGTCTCGAAGAGAATGATAAAGGCCAGATCAGTATCAGTTAAACCCACCTTATATAGACAACTATCTCCTGTTAGTTTTATTGGGTTGAGTTACTCACTACATAATATATAATTTAAGTAATTGCAAAGCACACGTTGACTTTGCAATCTTATTCTGCAGCTATGACTTGAAGATAAAGAAATCAAAGAGAGGAATGCACTTTGCAAGAGTAACTGCCGGAAATTGAGCAGTTTGCTCTAAAACACTGAAGAATCCAAAATACAATTATTGCTCATTTGTTGGCACAGCTGACACATGGCATTACACTTAATGACTCCACTAGTGTCAAGCTCAGCTGGTATATGAAAGGTGGAAGAAGGGGTTTCTCTCTCCCTTTTTCTTTTCTCCTTTTCTTTCATAGTTGTATCTATAGCATGAACAACTTACGTGATGGGATCTGACACTGGCAATAAAACCCAGCCAAAAAGTTGATTAAATAATCAGGCAAGAGGGAGTTACTTGATTCTCAAGTAGCTCCATAATGTGGTCATGAGCTGCGTGTGATTGCAGTATGAACATGTCTTGTGAGAGCAAAGAGAGCTGAAGGTGGGCAGGGGGAGCTTTTAATTTTAAGCCTTCTTAAAAAACACACCCTCAGTAAAACCTTGGTCATCATCTTTAGCTTTAGTCTCCCTAGAGGAGCTCCTGAACATTAAAAAAGCCATATGCTACTTGCTTTTACACCACAACTGAAAGGATGGGTTGTGGAGCTTCGTAAAACCAGTAAACGATCTGTTGGTGTTAACTAACCTTAACAGCAATCGAAGCTTTTGGAGCAGTCTCCTAATCTCAAGCCTTGAAAGTTCTTTTGCGTTTTGGGTTTTTTTTTTCTTTTTGTTGTCTTTTTTTAAACTACTCCATTAGTTATACAAAATTCAAACAGCTCTTTTGAAAGCATTCACCTGACCCACCTACTTACAGGACCCCTCACTGTCCACTAAGGTGTATCTACCCTCGGAAATATCAGGTCAGCAGCTGTGTGCTAGATTGTTTCAGCCATGAGTCAGTAATGGGATGACTACAGTGCTCATCCCACGAGGACAGTTCTCAGCCTAGCCAGAATGCACTGTGACAGTCTTAGGCAGCCTGCAATAGGCAGCTTTTGAGCTTCTGCCCCAAGGGACTGAAGGCACTGTTCCTGGATGCCAGTATCTTCTGCCATCCTTTATATGGGCCTTCCAAGACTGATGTTATTGCAGTACGAAGAATAAAGCAGAACACAATAAAAACTAATGTACTACAAATATCCTTGAGTTACCTTAGCAAAAACCATAAAAAGAAATAAACGTTTGAGGCGGGGACAGGACTTTGGATTGTACGTCTGCCTGCCATGAATTTGGTCACAAGGGCAGTCTCCACGTGACCCGGGGTGACAGGCTTTCACTCGGACACACCTGCACTTAGCAAACAAACGGCTATCTATAGCAGGCAGCTTCCTTCCTCAAACCTCATCCATTGCTCAAGTTTCTCATTGTTCTTTAACTAAACTACGCGTTCTGTGACTGTGAGGTCAACAGTGTACATTTTCTTAGGTCTCCCAAGGCAGCCGCACCACAGCTGGTATTTCAGCTGTATCTGCAATTGTGGAAACCAAAGCCCAAATTGCACCTCCGCGTTTTCCACAAATACAGTACTTTTCTTATTCATTTGGCACCAACAACAGTTCACACAGAGGTGCTGTTACAGGCAATGAGCAGATCCACTTCTGCTGCTACATAAACCTCTCAAAACGTAAGACAAATTCACAAGATGCAACCAAAGCTGCCTGCTCAGTTTTGGTAACTTAAGGACGCAGATGTTGTCACATCTCCTAAACAAATTTAAAGAAGTTTAAATAACATCTGCATAAGAGCACTAATTTTGTCTCATGAACCAAGTGAAGCAGCAAGTCAAAGATGCATCTCACATCTAAGTGATAATGCAGGAAAATTCTTTACCTCCACAGGAAATAAAGACAACTAAATCCATTCCCTTCACTCTTCTGGAGGAAGTTATTGCTCTAAAATACTTACACTAAGAGAAAAAGTAATGACAAATTGAAATTGCTAATCTCTGTGGAGAAGTAATTCCATAACAAATGCCGAGAGCAACACTTTGCAGTAACAACTTCTCTAAACCACTGTAAAGAAACCATCACTGGTGCAAGCAACAGCTTTGCTATAGAGGCTAAACTGTGCTTAACTGAGCTGTCTCAGAGCAGGCTGCCAGGAAACCTTGGGGTGATGCAGAAGAATGTGAACTCTGTAAAGAACACACCTAGCTTCCTCTGACAGGTGGCTGTCATCTCCAAGGCCAAACATCCAGCACCCAACGCAGCTCATGGACCCCAGGAAACTTTGGGAACTTCAGCTGCAAAAGTCCTAGGTGACATTATCGTCTAGGTGGTTTTGGATACGCAACAAGAGGCCAAAGTTGAGCCCTTTTTGGTATCCACAAATCTTAACTTGCACCAAAATCATTATTTAAACAGATTTGTAATTACCTTTTCTGTTGAGATATTAATCTTTTTCCTATTATTTAGTAGCATATTGCTAAATTCATTGATGCCTGTAGACTGTTACAGAAATCAATATTTAATAACTTGCAGAATAATATATCCTTTTCATAGGCTCGCTTCCAGAGAGCTCCCTGCAACACGTATTTAATCTCTGATGCCTACATATCATAACTCAGCTCTGTATCACTGGCAAAAGTATTTTTAATCAAAAATGGCTCTGTCTAAATATTCAGAAAATCATCCTATTGTTAGACAGACAAAAAAATGTTCTTTCAGCAATAAATTATGTTTCTTGGCTCATAGACAAAATACTGCTGATTCATCACCGATTCACGTACAACTGTGGATCGACAGCTTGCACTGGACTCTGGATCACTGCAATCCTCACTCCAAATGCCAGCAACGCTGAAGTACGACTCAAGGTTCGAGGCAGGGGTGGCTTGGTACGAAAGCTTATATGGGGAAAGCACCATGAGACTATTTCACACTTCTACTTGTTTAATAGGAGAGGGCTTTGTTCAACTTCAGTTCTGGTCATCTGAATACCAGTTCTAATTATCTAACAACTGCAGGAGAGAGGGTAAGTAGAGAAGTTCCTTCCAAAAAATGCAAAGAATAGATGAAGAAGTCACACAATTTACATGACCGCAAGTAAACCGTACCTGGGACTAAGGCTAAACAAGCATCAGATGACAAACGAATCACAACAGAGCTTCATCTCTGCTACCAGTGCAAAACTCCCTCACCAAAAAAATCAAGCAGACCTTGACAAACGAGAGCCTCTCAGCCGGCAGGCTGTTAGGTGGATGACATTTGGTTTAAAATGGCACATACTGCCCGAATTGCACTTTCGCAGGGCTGTTTTAAGACGCCTTCACTGAAAACCAGAGAAAATCTTGCTACCATAAACATCTCAAGCTGGGACAAAAAAACATCACTGTAGGTGGACACACTCAGTGGTCCAAGATTCGGTTCCACAATGTGATTTCTTCAGAAGCAAAGCTGGTTTAAGACATTCCCATGTGTCCCTTGAAGGCTGAAGCAAAAAATAAATAGGCCTGAAATGTAGAAAGTCACGGTGGAGTAGTGGGAAATACAAGCAGCTGAAGAGCAAAAACCAACAGACCAATAAGCAGCCTCTAGCCACAAGGCAAATAAAGATCGACTCAAGTCATTTCTCTGCTGGGAAATATCACTGAGGGCTGAGACAGAGGAGAAACATTGCAGCCTGACCACGGCAAGGCGGATGGATCAGAAATGCTCCTGGATAACACAGGTGGATGAGGACTTCTCCCACCACTAGCTATGGACCCCACAGGGACCTTGACCAAAACGCTACCAGGGATGGAGAAATGCCCTCTATGGCTCCCGAAGCAGGGATTTCTGTGTCTGCTGAACAACATTTCTTTGGGAATTGCAGTGTTGATGGGGCTTTTTGGTGTAAAGGAAAACAGGACTTGGATCTTTCGCAGAAGATAAAACAAATAAAATACAAAATTTGGGTGGAAGAGTGATTCCAGATGCCTGGATGTACACAGAACTTTAACACCTAAAAATGTGACTTTTCCATTCACCAGCGCCACTTCTAGACCACCACAGACAGAACTTCAATTGGACCATCTTAGTTGTACATTGCTAAGAGCAGGAAATCAAACCACCAGTTAACTCAAGTGACAAAGATCATCTTTATCAAACATAATTGTTATTTGTGGAAGGACTTAGAAAACAGCTGTTTAAAAAGAAAGTAAAATAAAACAGAAATTAAAGCAAACAAAACGAGGCATGTGGCACATATAAACAGTACTACAGCTTTCTCACTGATGGGCAACGAACTGGGATGAACTAACCACAACGTTCTTTTGCAGAGGAACAGGTCAATGAACCAACCACTCTGCATTTCTCCCTGTAGAAACGGCACATATTAAAACATGGAAAAAAGACAACTGAAGCGGGAGGTTTATACTTTAACAGCCAAGATCAGGATGTATGAGCACGAAAAAGGTACAGATTTCTTCCCCAGAGGTACCACTGATTTCGGGTGCTTAAGCTGGCATTC
>NW_010397179.1:79458-79772 GCF_000710305.1 Buceros rhinoceros silvestris
TACTTTTAGCCGAATACGTGCTCGGTTAATGCAGTAAGTATGAAAAATATTGACACTTTCTTTAGAGAAATCTCAGCCAGAGGATTTCAAAGGAAAGCACCAAATTGTATCACAGTACTGCCTGGCAGCTGTTCACGTTGTACATGTTCATGTTGTATATATTCTGCCAACCAGAACCCCCATGTAGCTGATAGCAAAACGACACCATTATTCATGTGCTTTTATTTAGATTGTTTCTGTAAGTAAAACAAAGCAAAATCCATACTCAGTGTTTTCTTGCCCCTGCCCCTTCACCCCTCCCCCCCCCCCCAACT
>NW_010397180.1:0-8851 GCF_000710305.1 Buceros rhinoceros silvestris
ACAGGAAGGATAATTAAAACCCATCACAGAAGCTAAGTTTCCCTAACACTGTTCATGGTTGAGAAACATTCTTTGAGAAAGTTCCAATGTCAACCACCTGCACAAAAATAAACTCATCCCTGTAGAGTTAAAAATGTGACATCAGTAGAGCATAAGATGAATAAAACTAATAGTCAGGAATCTCCAAGTCTGTCATAAAGCTATTTATAAACATTAGATTGTGAAAATTAGCATATCATGCAGGAAACTATTTCAGAGGATCTTGCCATCTGCTTTCATTCAAGTCAAAGAGCTTACAAAAATTAGTTCTGCTGTGTGTCCTGGTTTAAGATAAAACCGGTTTGTTTTGTTTTAATTGACATACGAAACAATCCTATTACAGTATTCCTTCCCCTGATGCGTGGAAAAACTCCGCAATCAAAATAGATTGTGAAGCAGGTCTGTTTATTGTGATTTCAGCTCTATAGAGTTGGGTGCAGCGAGGGTCGCGTACCCTTAAGGAGGCTTGCACACCACGCCGTAGCTTTGGCCTCTTATTTAAAGCAGTAAAACATACATATTCAAAGGATTGCTCAACCGCCTAGTACATATGTATTAGAATCTCCCGCTCCTGATGTAAATTAGGTCTCCTCCCCTTTGCACATGCGCAGTCCTCTTTCATGTTACAGGTCATACAATGTCATGCATCGCATGTCTCATTAACTCGGACTTATGCCTCCCCTGGGAGGAGAAAGTAATATTCAACAGTCTATTACGCAGGCCCAGTTCGGGGAGGGCTGGTCATTATCTCTGGTATCTTTATGGCTCGGATCCCTTCAGGCCACATCCTCCCTCGTGGCTGTAGAGACAATAGTCTTCTCCTCTTTGTATCGATGAGGCGTCAAGTGATAAGACCCTCCGCCTAAGCCTTGCATTCTTCAAGTGATAAAGGGCGTTGGTGAGCAAGGGCGGGACGTAACACTTTTGTTTCCTTTGTTTACCTGGAGCCTCTCACAGGCAGGCAGGGCAGGCAGAGCATTTTTAGCAAAGTTATCTAATATTCAAACCTGTGGATATTTTCTGCTTTCCCAACTCACCCCCTCCACATCACCACATCTCACTGGCTGTGGAGCTTCTTGGAGGGATGATGTTTCTTTAAGAACTGTGTGCAAAGACAAACTACGCTTTTGCCACCCTGCCGCTCTGTGACGTGTAAAAAAAGATTAGTTTCATATTTATAACTCAGTGGGGTTTTAATTTATTTTTTTCTTTCTGAAACGCTTCAGCATTGGTACAATGCTGCAGAATATATTAAGCCCTTAGAGTTACTGTAGTCCAGCAGTTTCCATTTATTTGTCAATTGCTCTTGCTATTTCTATTTTTTGAAGGGACAGATGATGACCCTGAATATCTGTATTTAGTATGTCCGTCATCTAATCTTTCAAGTTAAGTGGTTAGACTGCAGAGTCTGTTATATTTACTATCAGCTTAAAAAGTGGTTGCAGATACACTGAAACATCCCGTGCTGTTTTCCTGTCTATACTGGATTTCTGAAACTTTGCATAATGGGGAAGGAAATAAACAAGGAAACAATGAAAATGTTGTCTTATCACAAAGAAATGGTCATCACTCCTTAAGGCTGAAAGAAAATCACTAATGATGGAGAATGAGTGAGGGACTGAGTTAAACTGTATAATGACTAATGATTGCCTGTCTCTCACCCCTGAACTCCTTCTCCCATCTCCTCTCACTCTGCCTACCTACTGGTTAAGGTCAGAAGACAAGGTTTTATTTCATTTATTTCTTGCTTATTTAATATTTATGTCATTTATTTATGTCTTTATTTTTCTTAAGACCAGAGAGGAATTTCCCCGTGAGTTTCAGACTGATTTCTTAAGTGGTATAAGGAGGTTCTCTGTCTTCTCATGGAAAATTATGGATTTAGTATATGCTAAATCCAGCCCAACAATTCAGAAAGCTTCAGGTACTAATTCCAAAATAGAGCAATAACCTAATAGCAGTCACAAAACAGTTAAGACTATAGTGTCTCACAGAAACAACAAGAGTAGTATAACAATTACTGCATGCAGCTTCCTTTTCATTGTATGGGGAGAAGGGTAATGTGTCCTAAGCACAGGCTGAGGGTAATCTTTCTCAAAATAGAAGTGAGGAGAAGAGTGAAGGTCCACATTATTAAATAATTCCTAGATTAATTGATAAGGTGACAGTTCAATCAAACAACATCCCTCGCATCTTTTCTTCTGACTTGCATATCAGAGACAATACTGGCAAGAACAACAAAGCAGTTCTTGAGCATTCAGAAAATAGGAATGTTTGGGCAGGCTTGAAAACATTCCCTGAAAAGTGAAAAGACTTTCTAAATAGGTATACTTTTCCTTTTTGAAAATGATCCGTATTCTCAAACCAGCAAATCAAAAGGCTGATATCCCAGCAGACCATGTTTGGTTACTTGCCCGGAGTGTAACAAAAAGATAGGCCTGGAATTCTTTTATTTTCACAAACTGAAAAGACATAGTCAGTGAGTAGCTGAGTGCTTCACTTAATGTATTTCAAAATGTCTTGGGAGAAAATCCTATCCTTTAAAATTTTGGCTCTGAGGGTAAGTTGGAGGACAATAGTTCTAATAAGAATGTAAGAGGCTTCGTATCATATCCATTTGTGTGAGATTTCACATCTCATTGTTAGTCCAAATAAAAGTAGTTGGGTTTTGATCCAGTTTGCTGCACACTTATCAAATGACAGTTAATAAGATGTGTTTATTAAGATACCTTCTTTGTCTCTTTTGAGCAATGAAATCTAATCTTACCTGCTTATTTACAGAGTGAGACAGAAGTATTCCTCAGTGAATTACACAGAGGAGGCTGGGAATTTTGGAAAGAGTACTGGTAGATCTTCTGACTGGAAATTTATGTATTTTTTATAACACACATCTACTTTTGAGGAGACTTTGCTTGTTCTTGCAAGATTATTCAAGTTATTCAAAATCTCCTCGCTTCTGTATCTGTCCCGTATGCAAACATCACAAATACAAGAGGCTGAGCACCTTGTGCATTTGGATCAACACTGAAGGTACTTTTGCTTAGAACACTAGTCATGCAAAAGATAATAGCAACAAAACTTTATAACTAAGTCACTAAATATATACTGAAATATTGCAAAGTAATTTACACCATTAAACCCATACGATGATAGTGCTTGCTGAAGAGACAATGATTAATGAGTTATGAGGCACCAAATGGATACTTCAAGTTACAGAACGAATAAACCCAAAATTCAAACAAAAAATAACACGGTCTTCATTCGTATGAGACTTTTTTTGATGTAAAATATTGTTTCCTTAGATTTTTTTAGAGTTTATCTCTACTTTTGGAGATTATCTCACTTTTGGAGATTTTTCATAGCTGTTTTTAACATTCAACAATTTTAGATGGAAGTGTTTTTGCTAAACTAAACTGAAAGAAAACATAGACGATACTCACGTACATTTGTGAATTGAAGTTTTACACCTACAACAAAAGTTTGCATAATCTATAAAGGCAGAATTTCAAATTATTGCTTGTTATCCAGTATTTGTATTTACAGTAAGCTTCAGTTCTATATAGGACTTAAAATATTTAGAAAAAATTGGAGCGTGTATGTGTCTATATATATATACATGGACATGATCAGGAAGCTGGAGTATCACTCCTGTGAGGACAGGCTGAGAGACCTGGGGTTGTTTAGCCTAGAAGAGAGAAGGCTCCAGAGAGGTCTTATAGCAGCCTTCCAGTGTGTAAGGGTCCTACAGGAAAGATGGTGAAGAATTCTTTATCAGAGAGTGTTAATAGGATGAGTGATGAGGGTAGACTAGTTATTGGAAAGAAATTCTTTACCATGAAAGTGGTGAGGCACTGAAACGTTGCCCAGAGAAGTTGTAAATGCCCCATGCCTGGAAGGGCTCAAGGCCAGGTTCAGTGGGACTTTAGAGCAATCTGATCTAGTGGAAGATGTCCCTGCCCTTGGCAGGGAGGTTTGAATCAGGTGGGTTTTAATGACCCTTCCAACCCAAACCATTCTATGAATCTATGATATGTACTTTTTTAGAAAGTTAAATAGCTGCACTCTGCCACACTTATCTAGCTTTTATTGCAAGATACTATGTATCCATGGTAAAAACCATGTATTTTAATATCAACGTAACTGTTCACATTTTTTGGTATGTGATATTCAGAAAGAACATATAATATATGTATTTTCAAATGTATTATTTTCATTATTCAGTGGCACAACCTGAACTGGAGGGAAATATGTACTTCCTCTTATAACTAAAAGATTTTTAGAATTAAGGCTGACACATTCATTCTCACTCATCGTTGTTTGATCTGGAAATGGTATGAGGAATGTACATTAGCATGAAAAATAGTATCTTTTTATTTTAATATAACTCATAGTAGTCTAATGACACTAGATTTTCTGGCAGTCAAGGATGATAGATAAATGTTTTATCATTTCTTATTTTAACAAGGCCTACCTCAATAGTAACAAGCAATCCAATGCATATGAATTCATGCAACTTGTGTAGCTTCAGATGGGTAGGTAAATACTGAAAAAATGAAACTTTTCCGGAAACAAACAAACAAACAAACCAAACTATAGTAGCTCTATTAGAGTCCACCAGTACTACAGGTAGCCCTTGAAAATGCAACAGTAAAACTAAGGATGATAGAGCACACATTTCATTAAAAGGTCTTCTTCAAAGAGTAAGATTTTGAGTAGAATACTTTTCACATTTATTAACTTACTAGTTACTACATTATTCATTTGAGACCTGACCAGTAAAAATGATTATGTATTTTTTATCATAGTTCCTTCAGAAGCCACTTGTCCGTGCCTATGTTGGGTTTGACATTGAAAAGACTTCCACGGCTCCAAAATGGTTACTTCAATATCCAAAACACATATAAAAGTCTCGCTTCATCTCTGCACTGAAATTCGAGGCAGCAGACACTCATTAAAGACTATTCCCTTAACGTATCAAGGACAATAATCTGACTGACAAGAAGGCAGCCGTAAGAATGATAATGTAAATGTAGGCATTTAGACTGCAGTGAGTTAAAAACAGTTTCTGCAGCCTTCTCCATTCTGACAATTCACTCACAAGTGTCGTAATGAAAAGAGGGTTCTGCTGCAAGCACAGAACACTCCCATCATTCCTTTCTGTGAGAGTTAGAACAGCAGGGTATCTACTTCTGTCATAAAATAGCAACACCTTTTTTTTTTTTTAGAAAAAATACAACATTAGATGTTTTGGCTTTGTTTAGTGTTTTAGAATATTTTATCATGGTTATACATATTTTCCACTGTTTTATAGAATCTTGTCAAACTAAGTAAACTGGTTGATAAAAAGGATGCATTTATAGTTTCTTTTTTACAAGCTTTTCTAATCATCTCGTGTCAACAATAATCTCGTAAGATGTTTGAAATCCAACACAAAATATTCCCAATGCATGTGTAACTATTCATTGCATAGCATCACGTTATGGTCATTTGAGCATTATTTATTTATTTATTAGAATCTGAAATACTTTCATAGTAAGTGTGACTAAATATGGTATAGTACTTCCACAACACACAAGAAAAATCTTTCATCAAATCTTCATTCAAAATTGTAACAATAAATAAATATTTCATTTGATATTTTAAGATTTTGTCAGAGTAGGTAATTAGATTAACATCATTAATTTTTAAAATCTGGTTTGCTTCTGAATTGAAGAGAAACAGGTTTATGTTTCTTTTTAATATTGAATCTTGGGTTTAGGTAATAATAACTGTAATGACAGCACTTAACAATTGTTTTGCAAACACGCTTATTGTAATAGGTACTGTACACCACCACAGCGATGCCCAAGCAGGAACTCAGTATAGCATTTAAACTCTATTAATAGTATAGAAATACGAAGCCAATTATCATAATTTACAGCTTCTTTAATTAATGTAATGATTCCAGAGTAGCTTTTATTACCTGAACTAAAAACCCCACACAACAAAGTTTTACAAACAAAAGCGTTAATGCTGTCTTTACCATTGTATGCAATTTTCCCAGAGGAAGAATATTAAATCAATTGTCTGCGCATTATTTTTGCCCACATCACTAAAATACATGCCATAATCAATGGGAGGGATCTGGAAAACCTTCGATATAACCTTGTTTGGGACATCCATGTAATGAAAATTGCATTAACTTATGAGTATAAACTTCTGTGTGCTGACTTGGGTTTCAGACTGACAATTTACGGTACTGTGGTCTCTAGAACTGTATGCCAATAGACCATTAAAAATCCCCCAAGATCTACATCAGTCTTTTACAAAATCCTTAGAGAAGGGAAAAAAAATAACTCCACAAAAAAAAAAAAAAAAAAAAAAAAAAAAAAAAAAAAAAAAAAGAACCACAGAAAAACAAAAAACTCAAGCCAAACAACAACAACCTCATCTCCCCCAAAACCCCATCACAACCGGTAATTATTCTGTATCACATTCCTCTTCTCCACTTCATTTGAAATGAAGAATGAGAATTTACATAGTTACTTGTTCATGAAAGTATAAGTATAGCTGTCAGCTCATTACTTCGTGAAAACAGCACTGAAGTGGCAAGAACTAAAACTGTACCTTGTGTACTGTACTCTCAGATGTAACTGACTTCAATGTGTGTTGATTTTTGGAGGTGGTTTTTTTTGTGTGTTTGTGAGTTTTTTGAGACAGATTAAAATAAAGCAAATATACTCTTTGATGACTAAGAAATAAGCAAGACAATAACATGTTGAGACAAACACCTTTTTTTGTAGTGAGAAATATTTATAAGAATCTAAACAGTAGAAGAGCTGACAGTACTGACTAGCACTTGGATTTTTCATTCCTTTTCATAAAACCAAAATGAAATAAGAGTTTGTATAAAAAAAAACAAAACAGAGAAAGCTGAATAAAATCCAGGAGATCTTAAAGTTATTTTCTTATTTATCTAGAACTTACTGCTTTCACTTCAAAATTAAGTCAACTGTTGATTGTCTATTTTTTCTCTCAGATCATAATCTTGTTAAAGCAAAATAAGAGACTGCTAAATTATTAGAAACCCAAAACATTAAAACTGATTTGACTAAAATACAAAGAATACGGAGAATTTGAGATCAAAGTCTGTATGAAGAGTAAGCTACTATGCATCGTATTGGATCAATGTTTCTTTCTAGGATAGACTTCAAATTTCCATATCTTAATTTGTGTAATATACTTTAAAATATTCATTTTTCATGATAAATATCACCAGAATGTTTAAAAGAATAACAGAAAGGTAAGGTAAACAGGTGAACAGATAGAACCCCCAGGGGTGGACTTCTAAATTGGTGGGTATTCAGAGGCTTCCATATGTCTTCATTACCTGTATGAAAAAATAAGGCAGTCAAGTTATGACATGAGATTCTCAGTAATTCAAGACGTCAATAACTGTGATAGGTATTTATATTAGGCAACTCTTTTTCAGCTTTCTCTTCCTTGGGTTGCAAGATATGAGGACACTGAGGTCAACTGAGTGCAGAAAAGAACAATGAAACACTGACAAGTACAAGGCAAGGTATTTAAATTTTTCTCCTGTTACACAACTATTCCTTTTTTCCCCTGCATTTCTGAACAGGAAGCCATTTTCATCTCCACATGTAAAATACCATAGCTCTCTTCTACATCTGCTTAAAAGTAATGGTTGTCATCAACCTTGTGACTACTTCTAACTCAAAGTTTCTTATTTGACTTTCTTATGGTTGTCTTCTCTTTTGCTATCTCACAAGCTAGTAGGCCTTTAATTTTGCTTTATTAAATTACCTCTATCTGGACCCACAAGGGGTTTTTTCCATCTTATTTTCTCCTTGCCCAATCCTGATGAGGGGAGCGATAGAGCAGCTTGGTGGGCACCTGGTGTCCAGCCAAGGTCAATGCACCACAAAAATTCAAGTGTTATTATTCATATGAAAGCAGACAGAAGAGTTTGGTGATTAAGAAAACTTGTGCTGGGACCATTTTTATCTGAGTTTCATGATTCTAAGACAGTGCAAGTTGCTTAAAGCACCATTTTCACAAGTTAATTAATTTCTTTGTTTGTTTTCCCATGTTTTCTTTGGGCTTTTTGGTTTTTTACTCAGGTTAATTTTTTTTTTTTTCTTTTCCAGAATTAGTCACTGAGCTTTCTGAACATCCACCAGGAAATAAAGACTCCTGAGAAACTGCCAGTTCCTGTCCTGGACAACTTGAAAAGGAAACAAGAATAAGAACTCCTCTGATTATAAAGGCTATGCCAACAAATGTAGAAGATAAAGCATGTTCTTTCAGAAGCCATTAACAACTTAACATTGACAACAAAAAGAGTGAGGAAGCATGATACAAAATACTGGAAAACTAATAAACACTATGCAACAGAAAAGCTGAATCTAGAATAAAAGATTAAAAATGCTTATACTTTGGGCATATTTTGTACAGTATACTTGTAGTGCTGCCTAAAATATCTTTTATTCTGTTTGTCATTAGTAAATTATGGTCTTTTATAAAAATGAAGTATCTGTTAAACCATTAAACAAAATGGTAATGGAAATACTGTACTTTTATGGAAAAAAATCAAAAGACAGATCATAAATTCAGGTTTTTAAAACTTCTTCTAGTCATATGGAGGGCTCAGAATAGCTTGTTAGCTTTTTAATAGCCATTGACAGTTATTGTTTTGCAAAAATGTGTTAAAAAGTCAGGGCACTGTTACACATTTTAGAATAGTGCACAGCAGAACACACTGGTAAGGTCTGTCTCAGATTAGGTATACCTGTTAGCTGGACATTCCTGC
>NW_010397180.1:8999-9200 GCF_000710305.1 Buceros rhinoceros silvestris
GGGTCTCCTTTACGCATTCCAACAAGTAAGAAAATCTGGGCAAATTATGCACATGTATTTAAATGTATGCACAGCTTTTATTTATTTACATCCTACTTTTTTGATTGAAATTCAGTAACATTAAAAAGTGCAATTTACTAAAGGATAAATGTCCAGGTATATAAAAATGATCAGTTGGTTGGTCTGATAAAAACTCTTTCC
>NW_010397180.1:9366-13053 GCF_000710305.1 Buceros rhinoceros silvestris
TGTTTATATCTGCTTTACCCATGGACTTGTTGAAGATTTTAATTTTTTTTTTTAATCCAGTGTTCATAAAACACTTCTTTTTTGTTTGTTTTCTGCTCTCCAGCTGTTTTCCTCCTCAATTCCTGTCTAAACTGTGTTTGTGAACTATGAAAGACATTTCGTTCACCTTGCTTTATTAACTCTGTACCTTGAAACCCCCAAGATGCACACCTTGTAATATTGAAAGATTCCACTTATTAAGTTTACTTCAGCAAAATTTTATTGTCTTCCTTTTGTTCTGCTTTTTATTGCTTTCTGTATTTAGGATAAAACCTTATTTTTGTGCATATTTCTAATTTTTTATATATTCTTTTAATTCTTGGAGTTGCGAATCACATGATACTGTATGGACAGTAAGAGTTTCTGAACTGTGCAATAACGTCTCTTCCTTTGGTAAGTTGACTATCCCTTTAGACACACTTTTTTTTCTTTTTTAAATCAGTTCCTTTAGTGCTCCCTTAATACTAGTGAAATCTGAGAAACTCTAGGTCAGAATTTGGTTCTCTAAAGATAGACATCCAGCATACCTTAACATATTCTGCTTCAACTGTGAGTTTAGAAGTGTTAGTATCTGTCAAAGCACTGTGTTGCATTTGCCAGGGCCATCTGACTGTCAAAAATTGTCATCTTGACTCCAAGCCTGTGGAGTTGGATTACATGCCTGTGAATGGGCAAATGAAATCAGACCTACCTCTCTGCACTATAATCACCATCTGGACCTGACAGTTACAAAACAAGACCTGACCTTCATGAGACTTTTGCCCTTTTGAACCAGGAACTGGAAGCCATGAAGTCCCCCTAAGTGTATCTCACATAGCACTAGAGACCAGTGCATTAACGGAAGTGCATTAAAGACCTGCTTTTACATTGACTGTAATTCATTCTTGGACACAAGTAGAAACCTAGTTTGCAGAGTTACCCATGGGAAGTGATTCCATTTTAAAGACCGGTAAGGAAAATTTTGCCCCAAATCAGGTCAATTCTCTTGCCGCAGATCATTGGTTCTTCAGCTGAAGAGTTGGTAGATACCTTTCACATTTAAAAATAGAGTTTTACTCTTTTCACTCATGCGTCAGGTTCTATGACATGTTTTTCTCTCAATATTTCAGAAAGAGATATCTGATCTATAGTCTTGTGTATTACTCTTAGCAAAGTTATTTTTAAAAAAAACATCCTCTCAGGAAGCTTTATAAAGTTATTTCTCAGCCTGATTTTAGGAAAATATCATAAATAAGTTATTTCCAAAATTGCTGCCAGAAGCAGCTCATTTTACCTCATTTTATTTTATCACATTTGTGACCATTTTCCTGGCTCTATATTAGAACAAAAGGGCAGGGTGGGATATAGATACAAGTAGCCATAATCTAAACACTGGTGCACACGTATCATCCAGAGTGATGAATATCTTCATTTCTCATGCACAACTGTTTGGACAAAATATATAGGAATCACATGCAGGGTTGTTTTTCTCCAATATATGTCTATTTTTACCCTTCATACATAGCTAAGCTGCATCCTTTGGGATGGAATTGACTTTTTGGACCAAACTTTTGGCTTCAGCTGAGAACACTTAATAGTAAGTCTTCTACTGCATTTTTAAATCACATTATGGTACCTGTTATTTTTATTAACAGTTCTTAGTTAGGAATTTTAATTTTCCAGGGTAAGTATTCGTGCTATACCCTGTTTACAACCTTTCCCCCTTCTTTAATTTCATTCTATAAAGTTACATTTTTAGTCTCCTTTCATATAATGTGTCCTTTAGTAATGACAGTTCAAGCTTGACGTAGTCTGTGTAATCACTCAATGAAGTTTGTTTTTCCCAACCCTCTAACAGAGAACATGAGGGATGATATTGATTTTGATATTGGTATATGATGTTTGATTGGGTAGAAACAAAATAATATTACTTCTCTTGGAAATCAACAATAGAAATATGGCCATGGAAATCATCTGTCTGTTTTGCAGTCCCTAAAATTATTTTATCAATGCAATATTCTCTTATAAGGTCACTTTTATTTGAATGAGCAAAACTGCTACATGTAGGATTAAAATAAATGAAAGAACACAGATTTTGTTAACTAAAGAAAGTGAATGGCTATATACTACATAAATAGTAAAATTTAATACATAACCTAGAGTGTATACTTGTTAAAATTTCTTGCTAAAATAAGGTTTTTCCTTCAGTCTTAAAAAAACTATTTCAGTAAGATATTTTTATTATTATTTCTCAGAATCACAGAATCATCTGGTTGGGAGAGACCTTTAAGATCATCAAGTCCAACCTTTCATTCTGCACTACCAGGGTCCCTAAACCATGTCCCTCAGCACCACATCCACACGGCTTTTAAACACCTCCAGGTATGGAGACTCCACCCCCTCCCTGGGCAGCCTGTTCCAGTGCTTAATGACTCTCTGTGTAAAGATTTTTTTTCTGATATCCAAGCTAAACTTCCCCTGATGCAACTTCAGGCCATTTCCTCTTGTCTTGTCATTTGTAACATGGGAGAAGATACTGACTCCCACCTCTCCACAATCTCTTTTCAGGTAGTTGTAGAGAGAAGGTCTCCCCTCAGCCTCCTTTTCTCCAGGATAAACAACCCCAGTTACCTTAGCAGCTCCTCATAAGATAAGTTCTCTAAACCCTTCCCTAGTTTTGTTGCCATTCTCTGAACTCGCTCCAGCACCTCAATGTCCTTCTTGTAGTGAGGGGCCTGAAATCAGACACAGTGCTCAAGGTGTGGCCTCACCATTGCTGAGTACAGGGGAACAATCACTTCCTGGCTCCTGCTGACCACACTATTTCTGACAGAAGCCAGGATGCTGTTGGCCCTCTTGACCACCTGGGCACACTGCTCATATTCAGCCATCTGTCAAACAACACCCCCAGGTCCTTTTCTGATGCGCAGGCAGCACTCTTCCAGCCACTCTTCTCCAAGCCTGTAGCGTTGCAGGGGGTTGTTGTGGACCAAGTGCAGGACCTGGCACTTGGTCTTGTTGAATTTCATACCATTGGCCTCAACCCATCGATCCAGCTTGTCCAGATCCCTCTGCAGAGCCACCCCAACCTTCAGACAGATGAACACTACCTCCCAACTTAGTGTCTTCTGTGAACTTATTGAGGGTGCACTCAAACCCCTCATCCAGATCATTGATAAAGATGTGTTTGTAGTTATTTTGTACTATAGAATTAAATTCAGGGAGGTGTTAACAACTGTTCATGTGTGTCAGACTTAATGTAATGATTATCAGTATGAGAAAATAGGTAAGCTGGAAACAAAAATAGGTTTTAGTTTTAGTATTCACCAAAGTTGCTGAACTCCAAAACTACTATGGATGCTCATGAGTTTTTAAAAGTCTGTCTCACATCCAGTAAACTACTGGATGTTGTGACTACTGCTTTGTTTTCTTTCCAAGTCAGAATGCTATTAATAAGGAAACTATATTTCAGCCAGGTAAGTCAAACAGATGCAAGATATAGGGTATTCCAAGAAACACCATGCTTTTTCTAGTAGAAAACCTCAGTAACTTATATTTATTAATTGGTTTTGTATTTTAAATATAATCTTTTCTTATAAATCGTAGTTGTGCTGATGATTTTTAAGTCTCCATGACTTTGCCAAACATTCACAATTGGTTGTCCTAGGG
>NW_010397180.1:13142-14153 GCF_000710305.1 Buceros rhinoceros silvestris
TGGGAAGGATATCAAATCTCCTCACTTTACTGTCCAGGAAGAGAGTAAACATATGTCATCCAAACAGTAATGGAATCTGACAACACTTCAGAAACCAAACTTCATTGAGGCAGTAAGAAAGATGAGCAACAGTGTGCCCATATGGCAACTCATGCAATCACCAACAGCAAACACAGGGTCATAAGTGATGCCCTGACTCCATCAGACCGCCAGGGACACTTTATGTCTGGGTCATCTGACAGCAACAGCCAATTATGCCAATGCCTTCTGAATGCAGTTAAGTCACACCACCCCTTGGCTCCACCAATGTCAGTGTGATTTGAGAGAATCATACTTTACAAGGATAATATGGGCAGCATCCTGCTTATACTGCCAATGTCAGTCAAGCGACAGGATGATGGGTCATTACAGAAAGACTTTCAAATAATAAAGAAATGAAAAGCAGTTGAGGTGCACATAGATAGTAAGGGCATTTGGATGTGGTGTAATTTATGACTGATGTCCAGACTGCAGACTATTTTTGATATCAAATAGATACCAAAAGCACTGTAAGAACCATTCTGAAGTAGGCAAAACTAGCTATGGCAGCCTGAATGACTCTATTCATTCTGTGAGTACATTGTGTGACTGCTGAACAATGAGAAAAATTATTTTGCTATTAAGATACACTGTTAATACAAAGATGTATGTGGATACTGCTAACAAATATAGAATGCTGTTTGAGTGAAACTCATGGTTGAAGCTCATGGGTAAAATTCTCAAGCTATTTATTATGCTTATAGTTCTAATCTGATTCGTCAAGCCATTGATTCCTTTAATTATAAAAAATGTTTTTCTTTCCAAGGTTAATAGGCTTATAATCCTAAAACACCGGAGAAATACGTCCTTAATCTATAGGTACTTACATATTTCCTTGTTTTTATTCAAAACTCTCAGTCCTTTTGTTCCGTGCTGCAATTATTATGTACTTTGTGTATGTTTCTGTGTTGCGGTACACTGTTGTGGTACACT
>NW_010397181.1:0-544 GCF_000710305.1 Buceros rhinoceros silvestris
CCAGGACACTCATACAGACTTTTATCCGTAACTTGCAGAAATATTTACTCCAATTGTTGTATTTTCCCCTTTTTAATTTACCCCTCACTCTCCTCCAAGGAATATAGTAAATAGTTTAGGATAAAATGGACAAAGTATGACATTATGACATGGAGCCCCTGAACAAGTTCACGTTCAGTTTGGTGCAAACCAGAGTAACGGTTATAGCTCAGCAGTCCTGAAATGCAGATGAGAAGGGAAGATGAAACAGATAGGTCAGAGTTACTCCAGGTTTACTCAGCTAGTTCCTGCTGTGTTCATTGATTTGGTCTTAGCTGCATGGTGTTAAACCTGGCAGACAAAACTACTACGGCAGGAATTAAAGTGAAGCAGTAAAAACTGCAATGAAAAGGAAAAAGGAGGTATCAGGGAAAAAGAAGCATGAGAAGTTAGGTCCAGAGAGGACATTCCCCACCTTCCTCAAAAAACCACTTGTCAAAAAAAAAAAAAAAAAAAAGCCGGGGAATAACTGGCCCAAAACTACATTTCCTTTCCGTGGCTGAGT
>NW_010397181.1:710-6151 GCF_000710305.1 Buceros rhinoceros silvestris
CAACCAAAACACGCTGACTAGTTACGGCTGGCTGCATTACTTCCCTCATTAATGTGTCATTCTACTGCAGAAATAGATCTGTTCTGTTTGTTAATCAAGTGGCTGGCTATGTCACATTTTTATGATATCTGATTCATCATTACTTTTGTCAGAGAGCCAGTTGTGAACGTCAACCTTTTTTTTTTTTTCCCTAATTGAGGCCTTCCAATCCAGAACTATCGAAGTTCTACTGAGGAAAAAATAATTAAGATGTGAAACTCCAGACTCAGATACTCAGAATAAAATTCTCCCGAACAGACATTATTGTGGAAGCCATTGGAGTCAATCAGAGAGTCAGATACTGCTCAGGTAAGTAAAAGCATGTTGTAAGAGATTACCAACCTGCAGAAAGTAAGCTAGCACTCTCTTTTACCAGTACCAGGTTGAAGAACTATTCAGAACCACCATCAAAAACAAGCAGTTAACATTAATAATTGCCAAGGAAGTAATTTGCCATGTTTCACTAGTTGCATTTGCATTCCCTCTTGTGCTGTCTGTTATGCTTGGGAGAAGTCCTTCAAACGTATGCCTCTGAAATTTCCCCATTATTTTTCCTGAAATACTTCCTCATTCTGTGAAGATTTTACAGGGTGTTGGTCATAATACGTTGCTGTCAGTGTCAGTTGTGCTGGCTCGCTGTTTCCTGATCTGATCTTGTATAGTCACTGGAGTTTAAGACTGTCTGTAGCTCCACATTTGTACATCCTTATGGGACTGTGAATGCCTATAGGTTAGAGCGTACACAGAAATGATCCGCGTGGCACAGGATGAAACTCTACCAGGAAAATAAAACAAATCGGAACGAAGGGTAAAAAGTAGTTAGAAATCCTTAAGGATACCTAAAACACAGGTTATTAAGATATTGCAAAGTCATAAATTTCAGTATGGTTTCAAACAGCTGTCCATGAAGCAGTGGTTGACTATGGAGTCCTGAGGTTACGTGGTCTATAAGTCTTCCATTCTTACACCTAACAGGATGAACTGAAATTCTAACCCTGTTTTTTAATGAAATCATTGGTTGCAATCCCAGAGAAGTTATAGGATTATTATTTAAAGGTGTGCTCCATCCTAGGCAAAAGATTGAGAATACCTTTCCTTGTGAATAAGGTGACAAATTAAACATGTGGGTTATATCTAATACTCCAAAGGATATTTTGGCCTCCTTGAAGGTAATGGAATTTTGTTATTTTATAAAATCACATTTATTATAAAATATTACTGTCATTTTAACAAGACTTTGTTTTCTGTTACTGACTTTCTTGAAAAAGTAATTCCACCTTTCTAAACATCCCATTCTTGAGCTATAAAATCATGTTAATAATGAATTATTTACTTCCCTTTGTGAGTTATTTTTAAAATTATGATAAAAATCATAATAAAACTGCATTCTCAGGAATACAGACTTTCTTTCTGCATGTCAAATATATATATCATCCAATTACCAATGCCATATTCTTCAGTAGAATATTGGTTCAATACTAACAGTAAATTAAGAAATAAATTATATTATTATACTGAAGTTTTATAGTTCTGCATTCCTTTGCAGTAGTTAATGCTCAGCCATTTATCCTGGTGTTGAAACAGATATTTAAAAGTTCTATTAAGATGAGAACAGAATCTGGCTGACATAAATGACTGATCTTTAAGTTACATTCATTTCTATCAAGGAGTGATATTTTTATGGTACATTCTACCATTGACATTTTGGCAGGTGTCAGAATGATAGCTCTGAGCATCAAAGAATTCCCATAGACAAGACTCTCAGCAGATGTAAATCAGCAGAGCTAAAATGCATTAGAGCCACAAGAAATTATTCCACCTAAGAATCTGCTCTTGGGTATCTACTATCCCCACTGAAATACCTTTCAAGACAGCAGTGTGCAATGTTATCACTTTAATACCATGCTGTATTGAGTCCTAAAAGTCATATGCCAAGCCCGTGAATCAATACAAAACCCAGCAGAATAGAATTAATGAAATTATTGTGATGGGTCTGCAAACTTGTCTATAATATTTTGTAACCATTATATATCCAGCTTATTGACAGTCCTGCATTTGCTCTGTGGCCTATTTTGCTTTTAAGTAAGAGCACATCTGTGGAGAGTTGGAGGATGATTTTTTTTTTTTTTTATGGCAATGCACCCTCTTTTTCTCATGCTTTGTTCTTGTCATTTTGAAAATATGGAAGTTTTGTTTTCAACAGGCTGTTCTGGGTCACTCTATACATAAGCTGGTCACAATTGCTTGAAGAACAGATTTTGTGTGCTGAGCAATCATTGCTGGTTCACAGGATGTCCAATGAATTTAGGACAAGTGGGCACATCATGAGATGCTGGAACAGATGAAAACTGTAGGAGTAGTACAGAGGGTGGATTCTCCAAGAGTTCAGCTAACCTAAAACTGTGATTTCTGATTTTATTGCAGTTCCACTACCAAGGGTTCTTCATTTGTCCAAAAATAGGTTTGGGCTTTCTCATTGTTGAATGAAAGCAAAAATTTATTGTTTTTCTTTTCCAGGTCATGTAAAGAAATTATAATTTTACATGTCATTTCCAGATGAGAAATAGCATAAGTCCGGTAAGAGAAATGTCACATATGTGAGGGGTTTTTTTTAACAGTAGAAAATTTTGAGAAATGAAAAGCAAAAGATGGATGCATGTGATGGTTTCAAGATGGAGGGAATAATGTGACTCAGAGCAATAACGTGCATACTATACTATATTTTAGAGAAAGCCATAAATGATCTGTTTTTTCTGAATGTGACGTATTTGCTTTCTAAGTGTTTTGATACTTCCTCACAGAAAACTTGAGAAGGTAGCCTACCTAGAAATTCCTTAAATGTTATGATGTTCCTGTACTCAAGTGCGGTGGAAAGATTTCATCTTCATAATATTTGTGAAAGGTCTTCTGTTTTCTATTAAGCGAAGACTGCATGTTTGATATATAGTATGTAGCAATATATTATATAGTAATATATAGTAAATTTACACATTAATGTCAATATATAATACATATTAATGTCATTAATATATAAAATAGAGCAAAAGACAATAAATGTATTCCTGTGGTCAGACACTTCAAGACTAGAATTACAAAGTAAACCCAAGGCAATAAACACTTCTATCTCTGTGGGGGTCACTTCTATATCAGGGCTGGTGGGGGTAATAAATGAACAGATTATTTAGTATTCAAGAAACTGCATTGATTTCCAAACAAAACTGCCATTTTCTAGTATATTTTGGCAACAGCAGATACAATATAGAAATACTTAGATGTTTCAGCAAATAAATTGCAGGGAAAAAAATTACTTGTGAAGACAATGTGAAAAAGTTTTTTCCTCTATAACTGCCTTTTAAAATATTTCATCAACCCTCTGTGACTAAGGCCCAGGTACCTTTGAGCCTAAATGTTAATTCAGTGAGATATGATAAAGAAAATGAATTGCATAGATCTACTTCAAGAATAACCTTGTGCAACTAAGCCACAAGTAGTAGATAAAAAGGATGAGTCTCTCACCCTGCTTCCTTCATTAGCTTCCCTGTAGAGGTTCCCACAGGCAACTTCACAGAAGCCCAGACGGGCAGAGGTTGGAAGAGACATCTGGAGGTCATTTTATACAACCCCCCTACTCAGGCAGGGCCACACAGAGCTGAGTTCCCAGGACCTTTTCCAGACAGCTTTTTAATATCTCCAAGGTTGAAGACTCCATAAACTCTCTGAGCAACCTGTGCCAGTGCTTAGTCACCTTCAGAGAAAAAATGTTCCCCAATGTTCAGTCCCATACTCTAGTGGGCACAGACCTTTCAACCCATGCCTTGAAGACAGTTGTGATGCAACTCCTGATGACGATACCACTCTCTCACACATGCACTCTACCCTGCTCTATCATGCTGGCACAGAAGGAATTTCCTGCTCCTGTTGGATGACAGCCTGAGGCAGCTGTGCTGCTCCCTGAAGGAGAAACACCTTCATCACCCCCTCTTCTGCAAGAAGAGGGTGCCTGAGGAGATGGTCTTGACTCTGGCCTTCTGCATGGCCAGCCTACTCAACCTCTCCCAGCATCCAACACAGGAGCTAGCTATCCATGCCCAAGCATGAGTTCAGGGAGCTCAAGTTGGCCCACAAGACTGCTGATCTCCAGATATTGAAAGAGGTCTTCACCACAGAGTTCCTGGTGTTTGTTGGCTCACAGATGACAGCAGATGGTGACCTCATACACAAGGAAAAATCACAAGGGACAAGCACCACAAGTGTGCAGCAGGGCTCTGGCTGCTGCACCAGTGTGAGGCTCAGGCATGAGCCAATACAGAGCTCTGAGGGCAGGAGGTACATCCCATCACGGATCACCAAGAGAAAATGGAAATCTTCACAAGCATTTGGTAGTAGCCAGTATGCTGAAAAAATTCTCCGTTAGATTCATTTAATCTACTGACCTAGTATTTCCCACCCTAATTAGCATTGCTTTTGTGTAATTAAACTTTTGGTTTCTATAGAGATGAAGTGCTATAGATAGGAAATTCGTAATTAAAAATGTTCCCAAATTGTAGATTTTAGCTACATCCATGCAATCTTAGTGAATCCCCCAGCTTTTGGAGTATGTCAAGTGAACAGATTTTGGCTGGAGAATGCCACAGAAGGTAAGGGAACAGAAAACTGCTTTGGTGTGGCAGATATAGCTGTAAAACAAAGCCCACCATTGCACAAACCACCAGCTAAATGCTATAAACCATGCATTACAGCTCTTCTGTTGATATTTTGAAAATAATTATGGTTGTGAGCTGTCAGAAAGATTCACTGCACCAATTATGTTCATCACCAACTGACAACATACCTAGGCAAACCCTTCTAAAATCTGAGCATCCTACAACACTAATGAGCATTAAAGAACAAAATATATAGCTCCCATGAGTCAGAGGCACAGCATCATAGCTTACCACTGTTATAAACAGTAAATCTTTTTATGTGCCTATTGGCAATGATGTTCCACAAATGTCAGTATAGACTCTTGTTTTCTAACTTCATCAGTAATGCTCCTCTTCATTACATTTATAATGTATAACCTAAAATCAACTGTACTGACATAAGTAAATATGTTTATACAGAGAATGAGATTTCTTCTTGGGGCGGGAAGAAGCAGGGTGGTGTGAAAAGGGTTTCATATAATTTCCAATAATTGACAGCCCCTCTGAAGATTTCCAGGTCTCTCTCTGAAGACTATACTACTGTTTGTTTTCAATGAAAAGTTTTGCTTTTGTTTACTTGTTTGTTTGATGTAAACACTGCTGGCCATAGAACAGTGCCACATTCTCTGTCACATTCCATGCTGCAATGTAGCCATTTGTCACCGCGTCAGACGCGCTACAGGTTCTTATTGAGGTAGGTGTCATGCCCTCAAAACCCAT
>NW_010397181.1:6274-25425 GCF_000710305.1 Buceros rhinoceros silvestris
ACAATAAAACAGGAGTATGTGCTACTAAAGAAAGAAATTGTTTTGTTTATCAGGAGTGTTGAGAGCAGTAACTTCACTCGGAGGAGCACTCTCAGATTATTTTAGCACATTATTTTGTCACATGCACAGATAAACCCAGTGAAATATAGTTTTCAAGATCATTATTTGTACAGTATTTCAAAACGATTTGTCTTGACCTAATGGTTTCATAAATACATGATACTTGGAACTTCTGGGAGCATCTACAGGCCACTCCAAAACTGAAGCCTAGATAAATGTAGCAATCAGCTGTGTAGTACCATATGTGGAATACCATTTCATTAAAATAAAACAAAACAACAAACAGTGCATCACTACTTGGAGATTTCTAATAACGTTCCAGAAGAACAAACAGCTCATCACTAAGCAGAGATTTCTAATAACATACCAGAGAAAGAACAGGACGAATGTTTAAAATGTGAGAAATATTTCAGCCCCCTTCGTGAAAAAGCTGAATTCCATTGTACAGTCAGGTGCAAAAACACCAGTGAAAGACACATAAGCTGTGTACTCAGAAGCATATTTTATTGCAGTGTCCTTGCCAACACTTTTCAGGAAGCTCTTCAGCTCCATGGGAGCTTGCACTTTCCAAAGGGAGATACAGCTGGAATGCAGGTAGGAAAAACTTAAAGTTGAAAATCTTAAAGTGGTGGAAAAACCTTCAAGTGCATAGCAGAACACATTCACTCATATGCACCTTGGACCACCCTGAATCTAAAAATATATACCCATAATGATCTGTGGGCATGGTCCATCCCACACACACTATCTTATTCTTGTGTCAAATTCCTATGCCTGTGATTATTTGCACAAATAATCAAATGGTAAATGTGACCAATGAGTAAGAAATATACTGGGGAACTGCTGCTGCCTCCAAAATTATATGTTCGGAAAAGTTCTTGGCCGGACCTTCTTTACAAAATCACACTTTTGATCATTGGGTAAAGGAGAGAGGCAACAGAAAGAAAAACCAGTAGCTACCAAAAAGTAGAAAAGGGAAATTTGGGCCTCCAATTGGAAAGTTCCATAGGGAGAAGGTGACAATGAAACAATCAGCATGTCCACACAGCTACAAGCTTCCTATCATCATGGACACATCATCTGCATAAAAGGGTGTCAAACAGAAAAGACTACAGCATTAGTGCTGTCAGCAGTGAGATAATGACCTTGAGGGCATACAACTGGCCCTTTTTGGCTGAAAACACTTGGTGATTGAGAAGTGAATTCTGTTAGTCCTTCCAATGGCCCATCTGGCAGCCAGGTTTATTCTGCCTGGCAATAAATCACAACTAATAATATAGATTCTGCTAATCCTGCTCTTCTGTTTGGAAAGGAGGATGCCCATTATGATTTGCAGTCTAAAGAAATGGAGCAGAGTAGAGTCACAGACCTCTGCAATATTGGCTGAAATGGAATTGCCAATACTCAATTTCTGTGATACAAATCTGTAGGAATTTGACAAGTTTGGCAAGATAACCTTTCAGTGAGGAGCTCGGAAGCACTTGGGCAGTTAGTGCAATTAACAGTTACCACAAAACAGATGACGAATATGTCTGTTAGTTTGGTACAGTAGCTTGGTCATACACCTGTATCTGAAATGCATTCAAGAGGCAATGAAAATAAATTACATGGAGCTTAGAAAAAGTATTTCCTTTCATAGGTTTAACATTTTCTGAGCTTTAATTTAATTAAATGCCTTCCTGCACTTCACCTGCAAAAAAAGCTCATATTTTCTGCTGTTGACTCCATTCATTCAAGTGCATCAGAAGAAGGAAAGAAAGTCCAAATTCTGCTTCAAGGCAGGTTGAAGTCCAGGGCAGCTCTGTATTCATCTTGCTCCAAAAAAAAAAAAAAAAAAAAGTCATATATTGCTACCCAATAAATACCGGATAACATTTTTCATAAGTTATTAGACCATTGTAATTATACAGTCCACTTACTGCAGAACCTACCTTTTCACAGATAAAGTGATGCTTGTAATAAGTTTTACCTACCATTCGCCCTGCTGAAATCTCTTAATTAAGGCTTTCAGACACACACAATAATTCTACCTTTTCTGTTCCTGGACGACTATGCATATGCATGAGTGATCTCTGCAGCTGGGAAGTTAACACTGCTGAGGGTAATATTCTATATGTGGAACAGTAGCCATATGCCCACACATCATACCTTGCCCTTTTTACATAAATATAATCCAAATCTACATTCTGGGATATGCAGTGTTTCAGAAAAGATGGCTTGGGAAAGGAAGGTTCACTGGGCAAAAAGTTTCCTTTAAGACTGGGGAAAAAAGGAACAAAAGTAGAAATAATAACTCTGAGGTTTTCCAAAAATTAAACACAAGTATCAAAACTCCCTGGCTATTTGACACTTCCTTTTTCTCTGCAGTAATAAATACATCTCAGGTTGCTTCTATTTTAATAGTCCCCTCTGAAAATCCCTCCACCCTCTTCAATAAAAGTTTTTAAGAATGTCTTAAGATCATTGCAGTTATTCAATCTTGCTTATTGCATAACATGCAAAAATGTATTTTCTGGCTGAGAAACAGCAGACGTTTTAGAAAGCTGTCCAAGCCTATAGGATATCGACTTCTCATGCAGTACATCAGGAAAAGCACACTTCAGACAGAGAGATATGAAGCACCTACATGTATGTCAAAAGCAACAAAAGTTTGTTCTGGTATCTTATCTAGTAAAGTGCTCACCGAATAAATTGAAGATCAAAGTCTGATGCCCCAATTGCTCTAGGGATACTGACCCTTATCACTCACCTCCCAGCACTGGCATCTAAACAGCTGGTTATTCCAAGATGCAGGACACTCCCAGTCTGCTCCGGGTTTGCTTCCATGTGGACAAGATAGGAGTTTAGTCAGAGAAAATCTAAAAGCAGTTGTTACAGCTCTTCCATTTCCTCTCTGATAACTACAGACTGTGATCCTGTTCTCCCCCTTACTAACTCTTTAGGTGCCTTAACTCTTCAAGATGCTCCTGAATTGCTGGAATTTAATTCTCATGCTTCTTTTCTGTGAGACAGATACTGCCCAGATACTGGTTTGACAACACTGTGGAAGTCAAATAGCGCTCTCTAACAGGGTTGAGATACATCCTTCAGTCTTTTGCAGGAAGGAGCTTCTTAAAGAAGCTCTACTTGGTAAATAGGATATTTACCATAATTCTTGTACACAGAAACATAATTAACGTTAGTGTAGCTGTTGTAAATATTATTTTAAATATTATCTTGCAGTTTCCATTTTTAATTAATAGAAATGATCCATACACAGTGAACTTGGCTGGTCTAAGCAGATGAATTCTAGTTCTTGTCATTTGTAACACTACTGAAGGAGCTGCATTTTGTGTGATTTCCTGTTTTTAACAGCAAAATCTCCATTTCTCAAATCGCAGGATCTGGAATTCGCATGATATATTCAGTACAGTAGCTCAACTAGATCAGTATCCTTACTCACACCAATGGACAGTAATTGATACTTCTGAGGTAGGGAGGGTATTTTTTCCCCAATATTTGAAGTTTAGTAAGGAATTTTTGTTATAAGAAATGAGAGAGACAAGGCAGCCATGTCATAGATGACCTAGGTCTTTATGGCAGCTCAACCAAATAAAAGCATTTAAATGTAAAAGCAAAATATTTAGGTTTATAACTGTGTTTTTTATATATAAAAAAATCAAAGCTATCCACAGAAAGCTAATACTAGAAAAACAAAACAAAAATCCAAAGTCCTCAGAGTTTGAAAATACTCGTTTTTCTGCTACACATTTGTACAGAGTATTTTCAACCAACTGCAATAACATTTCAGTAAATTACACATTCCACCTGCAGATCCTACTGTTTTGAACCCAAACTTAGGTTATGATAAATGAAAACTCCATCTGGCCGGAAATTATCCAAGAGATAAAGAAAACAAAATTATTAAATTCTGTCCCCTGTTCCCTAAAGATTCTGGAAGACCTTTCCTTAAAAAAAAAAAAAAGGTGTGTGGGGGGGAAGCAAAAAATGACTTGAACTTCTAAATTTAAAATTCCTCAAGTATTGCAGAGTTGAAGCAGATAGCAAATTGAACTTATGAGATAAAACTAAGATTACCTATATTGAACCCAAGATAAAACCAAACTTTTTCATTTTATGAAATAGATGTTACTTATACCTTCTATCTTCATTATGTTTCTCATACATGTAGGTATGTGGAAAAGAGCTTCAGAAACCTCAGAAATGTATTTAAATGAAGACGACAAATTTTCACTATCATATCTAAAATAACTCAATATGCTAGAGTCGTACCGAGGTACTCTTTGTGGAAATAATCCAGTTTAACATCTGAAGCCATGCTTCTCTGGCAGCTATTGACAAGACTTTCTTGTTAAAATGTCATTCATGAAAACAAAATAGTTCCCAACCTCAAGTGCTTTTAAAAGGTTGCCTAATTACTTAGATTATTTTTATTTCTAATTAGTACTTCCATGGAATGGTTATGGTACCTAGCTGATTGAACATTAGTTCCATTTTACATTATATTTGATGAGTTATTGATTGCCCTTTGCTTTTGGGACACTTAGGACTTTGCTGGTGAATAAATACTCCAACCCTGCTGCATCAGTAACTTGTCTTAGCAGGGCTGTTGAAGGCTTCCATATAAAAGATTCCTACCATTGCAGTCCATTGATCTAACAGCATGTGATGCATTTCAATGTTGTAAACAGCTTCTGTGGTTTGTTTTTTTTTTCCTCCCATGGCTCCACTCTTTGAAAGAAGAAAACTCAAAACTCAAAGAACTGACACCTTCTCCTTTTGGGGCATTTAGAACTAGAAACTTGCTACCATTTTAGCTATGGTTACTGATCTCAGGAAAGTATACTAATCAAACTCAAGTTTTTCAAGAGCACAAGAATTTTTCATAAGACTACATAGTAGCCTCTAAATCTTCTTACTGAATTATTGTGCTTCAGCTCAATGGACAGTTTAAAGACTTTGCAAACCACCTTTTCATTTCAATAATTTTTTTCTTTGCTGTCGTTTTAGTTTTGTCAAATGAAGGTCAGTACACATTGTAGGAACCACTAAAAAAAAATAAAATTAAGATATTTGTATTGGTTAAGCAATTGAAAGAAAACTCTGAAATGGTTCTATTCTGAGGGCACTTAATCAAGCAGAACAGATGTTTATTATATAATTAGGAAACACTTTGCCATCAGTATGAACAAATCATGAAATCAAATTGCTCCATAATACTTTCCATTATTTCACAGATACTTGCTGTGGAGAATTGAGAGTAAGCAAAAAAGTCAGATACTGTGTTATTCTCCACCCCTAGGCACTATTTGATTAGCCATCAGGGCAAACAAAGATGCCTGTTTGCATAACGCCAGAAGAACCAGAGCCTGCCTCAGCTGAGAGTCTAGCATGCAGGACTTGCAGAGGAGGGAGTGTTGTGAGTGAGGTGTGGGGCAGCTCTGCTATACTGTGTTCATCCTTCACTATTAGAAGGTAGGAAAGTAAGAGACCATAATCAGTAGAGAGTGCAGGCATAACTCCAGTAGCTTTAAAGCAGGTTTGGGCAGATGATTCTTCTGTTCCAGTATTGGCAATGAACTAAATTTTTACACTGAGGTTTGTATAGAGGCATGATGTCCTATAGTAGACATCACACAAAGAGTTTTGACAGCCAGACCTCTACCATAAGCACTTCTAGGCAGGGGTGCTTTATCTATAACAGTAAGCTGAGTATAGCCAGGGTAGGGACCTCAACCCCAGCAATCAATTGCCCATAATTTAGTCATTGGCCTAGGCCAGCAAGCCCTCTCCCAGGGAGAGTTCAGGTGCGCTTAAGGTGCTAGCATCAAACAGTGACTATTATCCCTGGGCAGCTCAGAAGCGGGCCCTTGTTTTGAAGAATAAAGAATTTAACTTTTTGGACAGAACAGCTATTGCACTACTTCGCCTGAGAGTTGGAAAGTCATTTTGGGCCCATTAACTTGCTAGAAAAGACCAAGGGAAGTGAGTCCCTTACCTGTTTATATGGTTTCTGAAGCCCAAGAAAGTATCTCAGTGCTCCAATCTGTGACTGTAACAGATCAAGTAGTAGCTTCCTTAGGAGCTCAGCATCCAGTGGCATTGTGGGTGTAGGTCAGGACACATCACTTGGGAAGGAGATGGGAGGAAATTCTGTCACAACTGCTCTCTAGAAGCTGCTCAGGAGCATAATAGCCGCAGTGGTGAGTAGCTAGTGCCTGAAGCAGAGAAACATTCACTGGAATTCATCTCTATGCCAGTCGTCTACTAACCTTGCAATGCTGTCATCTGAAACAAACTACCTAAGAATAAGCCACCCTCCATGAAGGAAGATGTATCTGTGACTGGAACCATTGGGTGATGATACTTTACCCTTGGTTACCAAGACCGGGATTCAGAGACTTTCTTGATTGTATGTTTCCTTAAGGGAAGATCTCCCTTGCAGAGTGAGTGGTGGGGATCCAGCACTTCCTACGAACATGTTGATACCTCAGCTTACTACCTTGACAGTATTTCCCATAGTCTATATCTGTGTGTATGCAGACAAATTCAACCTATTTCAGACATGTCCACTGATGTTCCCAAATTAGTTCTGGTAACAATTGCTACAGAAGTATCTATACGGATACTTTGGCAACACTGCCAGGAAAAAAAAAATATTGCTACATGCAGATAATTTTTTCAGGTCTAGACTCAAGGACTGATTTCTAGAATTGCTCAGTACTCTCGGTTCCTACGAAATCTGCGATTGCTACTGCTTTTTCATCTCTGAAGTTTGACGAGATACAGGTATATCTTAGGTTTTATATGTGCATTTCTGTTTCCAAGGTTCTAAAATACTCATTCCAATCCAGAAACCTTGAGTGAGCAACAGAGGTTGTAATATGAAAAATTTAAGGCAGTTGATCTCTAGCCGAGCTCTAGCTTGTAGCTACCAATTGTAATTTGGAGCTGGAATAGCTTTGTAAATAGTAAAAGTCCGCACTGTTTATGAGTGTGATTCATGCTATTTTTTTGCTGAACCTCATAGATATGGCATGATAATGTGCCTGGTCTGTTCCTTTTTCTCCTTATTTTCATACTCACATACTCACAGGAGTTCACAAATATATGACAACAATCACAATCAAAACACTGCAACAATAGAGTGAAAAACACAACTAAAAGTCTATGTAAATAATGTTATAAATTTAAATAGGCTTACTTTAGTAGCTAATCTCTAAGTATTATTGAGGATTTACAATATGCAATATAAAATTAAGGGTTCTCAGCGTGTTAGCTTCTGCCAAAAACTCCTAATATACGGCCAAATCATATGGTGACTAAACTGTCACAATCAATGACTGATCAACATGTCTAAACTGAATATAATTTTCATTTTCGATTCACTGTATAGTTACATTTTCTGCAACATTATATTGTTTTCATTCAATGTGAATCGCAGTTCAATGGCTATACCATAACAAAACAATGTTGTCCTGGAGAAGGAGCAAACAATAAAGGAGAAGTAATGCAATATAACTCAAGCTTTGGTGTAGTCAGACTTCTAGTCTTTGGCACTTGAATGAATGATATCCTTTTATATTCCAATGAATTAACCATTTTTTCCCCTTAAACCTCATCTCTGTGTTACATATAGTATCAAAAACGCCATTCAAATGTTGGGTTTTTTTAATGTATTTCTTTTGTTTATACTTGCTGTGGTCCACTTTATTTCTCTGAGATCTAAATGGAGAGACACCCCTCTGTACCACAGTATGATCTGTCTATAAAGAAAGGGAAGGACAAAATTCTTTTACTGCAGGTGGCAGAACCAGTGTCACAAACCAAGGCTGATCATGGCTCTCAATTTTTAAGGTAATCCAAGAAGCATATATGCTGCTTTGAGGAACATTGGCCCTGTGGAAAAGGAACTAGTATGAATCGTAATGAGGGGAATTCAAAGAATTGCATCATAGCTCTCCCTGCAGCCATGCTTTCCGAGACAGGTCAGGAAGAAATGCTAAAAAAGGAAGGGTTCCCTTACATGCAAGTTCTGGAGCCCACAACCAAACCTCCTGCTGGCCTTTATATGTGGCATTTCTTGCTCAACTTTCGTGAGTGAACTCTAAGGAGAAAAGTGGTAGAAATAACAGGTGAAATCCTTTGTGGTACTAACTATAAACAACTTTCTACCTACTTTGCTTTCTATCCATCAAGCTTCTCAACAAGGAACATTTCCTCTGGTTCTGTGTTCAAACCTTTCACTGCAGAATTTCCCCACCTTTTAGTCATTTCGCTATATAATTTTCCTTTGAACACAATTCAGTCTTGACTACACCTAGTGTATCCAGTATGCCAGAAGGTGAGGCGGGGTATCTGGCATTATAAACGTATAATTTCAATTGGATCTCTGAGATAATGGCTAGATTCCCTTTCTGGAATTGCTGCCTTTTGAAAGTGGGACTCAGAATGGAAGTTAGTAAGGTCACATTCAGCACATAATATTTGGCATAAAGCTATTTTACTCTCTAAAGTTAGATATCTTTCAACAGCTACTTGGAAGAAGGCAAATATTCTCAAAAACAAAAAGAAGTTTTGGAACATTTTTCGCTGCTTTTAACCTTATTAGAATCATTAAAACTACTGTTTGAAATAGTTCATGATGAATTTAAATGCAAAAGAGATTTAAGAAAATATAGTAGTAGATTTTTCATGAATATCACCAGCACCAGCTCCTCTAAGTCTATAAAATTGCTGTAGATATACTAACACTGAAAATAACTTGTCATGGCCCAGGGAAGGAAAGAATTGCTTTAAGCAATTATGTGACCATTTCTACTTCATTAGTTACTGCACAATGATCTGTCGAATGAGACAGTTTTCTCCCCAGAAGAGAGACAGACTTCAATGCCTACCACTAAAATACTGAGCAAAATATATTACACCTTTTCAAATACTTATTGTGAAATTTGATAGAGTTACAAGTACTGGAAGTTTCATACGTAATGCAGTTGTATTAATATTCAGTATTTGCAATGGTTGAGAACAGCTCGTACACTAATAAGACTTTTTTGCTAACAATATCTTTGCTCACAATATCTATTTCCATCAAGGATCTTCACCACAGTTGGTCATAAAATGAAAGTTGGGGCATGCCAGCTTCTGCAGCCACAGGCACACAATAAGGAGCAATTCATCAAGTTCAAGTTTTTTAGCATAATAGTATACACTGATGACACTAAATGTAAAATCAGTTGTGTTAACAGAAGATACAGTTTGGGAGTGTAAACCTAAATTGGTCGTCTAACAGTCACCAAGAATATACAGTAGACAGACTATCAGCATGGGTTCTGCCTTCAAATTTGGGGAAGTTTTCTATGAAGCTGTCATGGATTGGAGCTGGGTTGGCCACTAGATGAATGCCAGATACTCTCTATTAACCCTTGCCTTTCCCAGAGGAAAATAGAAAGGGAATAAGGGAGAGAGACTTATGGATTGAAAAAGAAAACTAAAATGGCTTTAATGAAAATAGTAACAATAAAATGAAATATATACAAGTATACACAATATCAATAACAAACCCAACCCCCCCGATGGCAATCATGCCATCATCACCATTGATGTTGTGTGCAGACACTGGGCAAGGCCCAGGCTGGGCTCAGTGGCAGATGGGAACAGGATGCAGGAGCTGGATTGTGGAACGGGATTCAGGAATGCACAGATCGGGATCGAAGGCAGAATGGACATAGTCCTCCTTGGACGCTGGCTATTGAAGAAGGGAGCTTGACCCTTGTAATCCCTCAGCTTTACACCAAATATGATGTCTATGGGATGGAATCCTTGGCTGGTCAGTTTAGGGACACCTGCCTGTCCCCGCAGGTGCAGTATCTCACTTACTGCACCCCCACCGTGGCACACAGGATTTAGCAATGATCTTGGTCTGCACAGGAGCAAGTATAAACAAAAGCGTTTCTGCACCTCAGTTCCTGGTAGTGACTGTAAACATCAAGCTCTATCACTTCTGGAAGCAGACACTGTCTGCAAAAATATACCATTAGCCTCAGAATGTGTTGTCACTTAGCAGAGACTGAGCTGGAAAATAAATCACTAAACAGAATTAGTTGTGTTCTCACTCAAACCAGGACAAAAGCCAAAGTTCTGCTTCTACAGAACAAGGAAGAAGGGAAATCCACACCACACTGAATGCCCTGTGTTGCCCATAACTTCATTAAAACAGTTCTAACATCATAGAAGGAAATATCCTGATCTTGGATTATATAGAATCTTTGCCATTTCCTAAGCCAAAATAAATAGATAGTTTTTCAGACCCATTTTAAATCAGCATCTTTCCATGGAAATATTACATCTGAGGACAAGAACATACCATTTTTCTTGCAATATGGTGAAAAAGATCTCTACAGGGCTGTCACCATCACTGTGATAGATGACAGGCATGAAAAAAACAGAGATAGAGAGTGAGCCGGGGAAGTTTAGCAAGATAAAACAAACTAAAAATTATATGGCCCAAGGACAGTGGCACATGACTAGTCAACTCAGGAACATAATTCAGGTTACTTGAACCCCAACGCTATGTCCAAAGAACTAGACAAATCTTCCTACCTTAACCTTTTAATTGCATTATTGAAAAGGTGCAATGATAAATAGTATTTCAGAAAAAAGTAACAGAAAATGGGGAAAGGAAAAGTGCGAGAAAAAAATCACCAACCAGCAAAACTCAGAAAACATACCTTATTCACTTTTGATGGAAAAACATAGTCAGGATTTTTGGTTTCATCTGAACAGATACTACAGCAAATACAAGAGTTCAGCGGTAATTGCACAAAGTTTTCTATATTCTCTGTGTTCAAAGTGCATAATTTTTTTAAAATTTTATTTCATGTATAATTTATGACATGCTGCAAAGAATCTACTGACTTAATGCATATGTTTAACAGAAATAAAAGATGTAGTTTTAGTTAAAAGAAAAGCTATTTCCTCTTCTGGTGAAAAGGTGATATCCAGTGGATGCCAGGTCACTTTTTCTAGCAAGCTAACACTTGTTTTCCTATTGTAAATCTCATCCACAGGGGGAAGAAGCAAAAACTATACAATTATATATATTTTTTCTTTATTTTGTGATTCAAAAACCTCCACTATTAGGACTCTGAAGAAATATTAGATTTCATTTTGTTTCACTATACCAGTAGCATCTTTGGTAACGAATAAATACATTATCACAAACTGAAAAAGGAATTAGAATTAAAGACTTATGCACAAGTCACCTTTTCCAGTGTACATTAGATTTGATTGCCACTATGGTTATTTCACAAAGCTACTCCTGCAGCTAGTGTCTGTTGCACTGACTGACAGCAAAGAAGTTAATTTAGGGGCGTACTATCTGAAGCCATTTATACTTCTACAAAGAAGCATCACAGCACCTTTGAGTTACTAACAAATTTTATTCAACCAGTTGTGGGTTCCTGAGATCCTGCCACATAGCAGCCCCTGCCAATGTTTATGAATCAGCAGACTGTATCATGGAGAAATTGAAGCTAGGGAGCAGCTGACTGGCCCCCAATAAACTACCTTTTGCATACAAATTAGAACATTTTACACTCTAGGGTGTGCAACAACCAGATTGGTGTTTGTTGGTAACTTGACAGATTGCAACATGTAAATTACCTTAAGATTTAGTTTATAGCTGGGGCATATTTAAGGGCCCCAGAAGAGGGCAGTCCAAGAGCTAAAATATGGGAAAAACTCTGAGACTGGGTTGAAGGACAGTAGTGAGAAATCATGAGCATAGATAATATCTAACAGGCATTCATATATGCAAAAATAAACTTGCTAAAATGTTTGAGATATCATAATATTGTGAGTTTTCCATTCGTGAGATTGGTCAAATAATTTTTCAAAGGTTTAACGTGAATTGTGTAAGCTAAGGGCGGAGTCCAAGTTCCTTGACTGTCATAGCTACAAAGTCTTTCATAAGTGGCAACTGAATTACACAGAGAGTAGCACTTTATGGACAAGTTACTCTGAAGTCAAAGTGAGTAAAGACATTAAACTCTGGCTCTTAAATAGTCTCTGCAGAACATTACTTCACGGTCTGTCTCATCTTGCAAGATACCGTCATAACATTATTACTGTGTTCCACATAATTCCTTTTTTCATATGCATTATCCCTCAGGGGAACCTTATTTTGCTAGCCCTCTGATAAAAGCCAGGAGGTCTTTAACAAAGCACCATCTTCAGAAATGCCAGTGGTAATGTACAATAAAATGAAGAGAGTAGTGACCACAGTGATTCTCTATAGGTAATACAATACATTATTCTGTTTCTTCTAGCCCAACTCTTTGCCTAGGAGGGAAAGCATCTGTAACATACATCACATATTTACTCATCTCTGCAATGTCACCATTGTTTTGACAGCAACATGGTATTGTTATCACCTCTGAACCATAGGGTAGATAGCATAATGCTAAATAGCTTAAGGACTTTAGAGGAAATAATAAAGTAAGGATGTAAGCTCTGTTAAGGAAAGAAAAAACAGGAGAAGTGACAACTTATACTGAAATTTCTTGGATTGGGATAAAACTGTCATTAAACTGAAGAAAAATAACAAAAATTGTGATGCCACATTCTCTTGTGGCTCCAGCTAACAAGAGAATTGAAATTTTTTTTCCAGCCAGCCTTAGATTACACAATATATAGCATCAGAGTTAGCTGTAATCAGGAAAGAATGAGCATTTAAAATGAATGCAAAGACCATTCTCACTACCTAATGCCAAAACATCAAACAAAAGCATTGCAATGACCTTCTTGGATGTTTTCGATCAAGTGATTCTTGTTGCATTTTGTTTCCTGTTAGAGGTGGGATTGGTCTAACTAAATTCATATGCAGAAACAGAAAGCATATTACATCTTTGAAGCCATTATCTTCACTCATTTATATCTTACTGTGCTATATTCCTCTAAAGGTATTTGTAAGGGCTATTTACCTTCTTTTAGTTTTTGCCCCATGGAATCTCTAGCAAAACCAGCAGGCTGAACCTTCCTTAAAGCAGAAGTATACCCTCAGCTGGAAAAAGCTCTTGAATGCTTAGTGGGGTTGACAGGCAGAGGTGCTGTGAGAATGCAGACACTGGAGGAGTGTGTATCCTGCAGCCTGTGCTACCCCTGCTGGGAAGAAACACCCAGCTAAACCTCAGGTTGGAAAACAGAAAGGAAGTGCGTCCTGAGGACTCAGAGAGCACTGCACAGACTTTGCTGCCACCTTCTAATTATCTTGTTCCCAGGTTGAGAAGAAACCATACGAAGAACATCTGCTGCTAGGATGCAGTGAATAGGGGAAAAACGTATTTGTAAACCTGTTTATTTTCATTCCATCACATCTTGGTTTCTCTCTTTGCAAATTTCGATCTTTATAGATTTTTTTTTAATCTCTGTATTTATGCCTATGTATAGAGAGTTTGTGGTTGAATCAAATTTTGTTTAGAATTCAGAAGCCTTTTTTATTTTTAAACTCTTGAACTCAGTATTCTCACTGTCTCACCCATCACCTACCTTCCAATGGATTTCTTTTAAAGATATTTAATACAGAATCAGGCCTACACTCAAGAGAAGAAAAAATGATTTCCAATAAATTTCAAATTGAAGGAGGATAGATTTAGATTAGATCTTCACTATGAGTGTGGTGAGACACTGAAAGAGGTGTTGTGGATGCTCCTGGAAGCGTGAACACTCCCTGGAAATCCTCAAGGCCAGGTTGCATGAGGCTTTTAGCAATGTGGTCTAGTTGAAGATGTCCCTGCCAATGGCTGGGGGTTTGAAACTAGGTGATTTTTATGGTCCCTTCTAAACCAAACTGTTCTATGATTCTATGAAGAGTAAGAGCATACTTCAGAATCATCTCAATAGTCAACTATTGCAAATTGTCACTGGGTGTGTCAAAACTTCAAAGCAGGTACAAGTCACAGTCCTGGTCTCCCACTTTGTTTAGACTAATCAACACAGTGAAACACATGACAAATACTCTTCCAGAAAGAAACTTGGGTTTGTGGGAAGATTATATTATATCAGAATAAGACCTGGATGTATGTCAAGCTGTGACTAAGATACATGGTAGATCCAGGTGCAATCACAATCCTGGGAGTCTCAGTTTAATTCAGTCTAATGCAATGCTGCTAAAGGCAACAACGATCATATTAGAGATCAAAGATTATCATGTCTATGGAGAGGCAGTGTATACAAAATGTTTTCCTAGTGTGCTTATCAAAGCATCGAAAATCTTTGTAGATCTATAAGAAAGTAAAAATTTCATACCATCTTGGTGAAGACTTGTATTTTATTCAAGGAAACAAACCCAGTGCTCTTTGGTTCCTCAGGAATTTATCAGTATGCATTACTGTGTATCTTGACTGGATAATCTCTATCCAATAGACTATATAAGCATGAATTCAACAATAAAAAAACCCAGCCTAGTGCTTAGAAAACCAAATGCTTTCCAATTCTATATTTTTCATGTGTAAATACAGACATCTGAAAATATAAACAGCTGTATGCAAATGTTGCAGTTTGAAATTAGAAGGCTGGAGTCTCCAAAAGGGTTCTTTTTCTTTTGCAACTTTTTGTAGCCTTGGAGAGCATGTGAGCAAACGTGGTTCGTTAAGGCAAAGACAACACAAGTGAATCACAGGTTTTAAATTAAAGGGGTAGAACAGAATCCGTTTAATGGTAAATGCAATTACAACCAGAAATCGATCATGTAAAGTTAAACAGGACTAATTGAGAAAGAGGTAAGAGAGAGGTTAATAAATAGGTATATACAGATACATTCCCTCCTCACCTTGTTGAATCCACATCCCTGCTTAAACAAAGACCCATGCTGCATGGCCGGCCAGCTCCGAGGGACAGCGGCAGGGAGAGGAGAGCCGCAGTCTTTAACTTCCAAGTTCCAGTCCAGAAACAAACTGTCCAGGCAAATCCGTTTAATGGTAAATGCAATTACAACCAGAAATCGATCATGTAAAGTTAAACAGGACTAATTGAGAAAGAGGTAAGAGAGAGGTTAATAAATAGGTATATACAGATACATTCCCTCCTCACCTTGTTGAATCCACATCCCTGCTTAAACAAAGACCCAGGCTGCATGGCCGGCCAGCTCCGAGGGACAGCGGCAGGGAGAGGAGAGCCGCAGTCTTTAACTTCCAAGTTCCAGTCCAGAAACAAACTGTCCAGGCAAACTTTCACAACAGAGTCTTTCCCTCTGACCCTTCGTAGAAGACGGCATTCATCCCCTTTATGTGTGTTCATATGTTCCTTCATAGCAAACGACATCTGCATCTGGTCCCGTCAGGACGGCTTCCTCACCAGCTTACAGGAGACGGTCTTTCTCATGTCCCTTGGCAGTGGATCTCTCGATGTGGGAGTGGGGATGCCTCGCATGCTCCTGTCTTTCCATGTTTTCGTGGGCAGCAATGATCATGGGGCATCCTTTGCATGATGATCCAGCTCCGCATCAACCGTGGAAGGATGGATTCCATCACCGACTTATAGGCGATGGTCCTTCCTCTCGTTCCTTGGCAGTGCATCTCTTGATGTAGGGCGAGGACACCTCACGTGTCCCTTTCCACCCCCTCGAGGAAACGGGAAAGTATCCGTGAAAGAATCTTCTACTGCTGCATGGAGGAAGCGACATCTTTTCTCTCTTTGATAGAATTTTCTCTTTGGGTCCTGTGCTGAAATGAAATGGATGCTGGGGGAGTGTTGAAAAACTCTGTTTTTTATATGCTTATTTGCTGAGACGTTTGATTGATATGCCTCGGCTCCCAATAAGAATTCGAGAGGACATACTCTTCACAAAAGTCGCAAGAAAGTTTTTTGCACAGGAAGAAGAGAAGGAGGCAGGGGTCTCAGCCCTGCCAGCACCATCTTAATCCAATGCAACAACAACAACAAAAATCCTATAGAAAGAGTTAGTTTGATACAGTTTAAGAAACACATTGACCTTAGTGAATAACATAGAGATTGGTCCTGGGGGAACAGAGCTGTAAGAAACTAGTTACGATCTTGATTCACTGGTACTTGGTTCCTTGGTAGACTGGCTGGACTTGCATTATAATTTATTTAACTTTTTTCCTCATCAATATGGAGATTTTGATAAAAAAATATTTTCTGCCCTATGAAAGTTTTGTCACACTATCAACTTTTCAAGAGTGTCAACATCGTAAATTTTAAATGCTGGAGTCTACGTCATATTTTGGTTAAAGCATTCTGAGGTTTTTTTTACTGTGAGTCTTAAAACGTTCATAATGAGAACAAAATTTGTTTTTTACACAAAAAAAAAAAGACTGACATGAAAATTTAAGCTTTTTTGTTAATAAAATATTAAAACAGTCAAATTCATTGAAAATAATGTTTTCAGTCCCACTGCTTTGCTAATAACTAACATTTATTGAAACAATTTTCCAAAACCTTCATCTCCTACAGAACGTTATAATTTGACATTTTTTCCTGGTTGTTAGTATCACACATTTGTGTGAGTAGTTGTAGGAAGCTGCCTAACTTGACGCCATAAAAATATGTGGAGACTGCTCTTATTCAGGGACAACAATGAGCTGTACATATATTGTGAAGGTTTTAGTTATTCTCTGCCACCACTGCTATGATATTAATGTAGATGTACTATATAGATATACCTGGGGTACAAAATTTCTGGCAACCAGTGCTGCTGGGAAGTTCACACAGTTCTTGCCTATTCCTTCAAATGTTCTAGCTCAAATTAAAAAAACAACAAACCAACAAAACTGAACAACTATTTCCCAGTCTGTTTGCTGGTTTTGTAAGACTATGTGCCACTAGTACTTCTATTGTCCTTCCGCCAGCTGGTTGCAAGAGAGGTTATGAGTATCCTAAACCGGAGCACAATGCTCATGTCTAACCTTCTTCTGTCCACAAGGCCAGAACTGTTTCCTGCAGCTCTGTGGATTCTTTCCTGTACAGACACCTAATTCCTAGTTATTAGAGCTTCACGAATCTCAGTGAATTGTGAACATAACTTTTTTTTAGAAGAGATGGACCAATACAAATTATTCTCCCAATCTCTTATTTCTACAGCAGTATGAGTAGAAGGAATTAGAAGGAAAAAGCCTCAGAAGAAAAGCATTCCCATGCTTGTATGCCAAAGAAGTGATACATAAACAGGAAAGAGAAATATTTAAGTTTCTGGAGATGTTAGAAGTACAACCAAGACAGAAAATAAATTAGAGAAGCTGCAAAGCTAAAGAATATATAGTATTTACATAGTCCTGTAAGAGAGCAGTAATTGCTATTCCATGTGAAAGAATTGAGCAAATATTGTAAGCTTTAAGAGTGAAAAACAAAAGGAGAACACTCTAAAATCACCTGTGTTTCTTTAATTCTTAATCATATAAGAAATCCCTGTAGACTTTTCCATGGTTTTTTGTTGGTGGTAGTGGTTTCCCTTCTAACTCCCACACCAGTCTGGAGAGTTTTTTAAATAAGATTAGTAGATTGAATTACTATGTTCATTCCATAAAATTAAAGCCCAAGAGATATCACACTTTCTCAGGTTTGTCCCTTCAATGGCAATGCAGAATCACTGAACCTACCAAGCTTCCCACTACTTTTAACCATATTACCATCAATATTATTATATCACTAAAACATTGAATCACCAAGCTCTTTTCATTCTCTTTTTGTGTTTTAGAGATTTTGGGAAGTATCAGGAATTAAATTCAAAGACTTTACAGTGAATAATTATCAGACAAACTTCAGGTTTTGTTTTTAACTCTCTGAGGGAAACTTTCACTTCCTTTTCAAATCCTATTCAAAAAGCAACCCAACCTAAATCCAGTAGAACTGCATCAGTAGTTCTTTGAATGTCAAACAACATTTTTAATGTTGCGTAACCAAACCAGATTGCTAAGGGTTAGGGCTGCCACTAGACAAATGACAGATGGTCTATGTTATACCCTTTCCCTTCCCAAAGGGGAAGAGAAAGGGAATAAGGGAGAGAGAATTATGGATTGGAAAAGAAGGCTAAAACTGATTTAATGAAGATAATAAAATGAAATATATACAAATACATACAATACCAATAACGATTCCAATCCTCCCTGATGGCAATTACCTCACTGTCACCATCACCACTGAGGCTGCAGGGCAGACATTGGAGAAGTCCCAGAGCAGGATCAGCCACAGTCGGGAACTCGATTCAGGAGTCGGGAACTGGATTCACGAGTGCATGGATTGGGATCAAAGGCAGAATGATCAGAGTCCTCCTTGGATGCCGACCATTGGAGAAGAGAGTGACACCTCAGCTTTACACCGAGTATGACATCTATGGGATGGAATCCCTGGTTGGTCAGAAAAGGGTCACCTGTCCTGTGGTGTCACCCGAGGCCTGCTCCTCCCTGCAGATGAAACCTCTCACTTACTGCACCCTTTCTGTGGCACACAGGATTTAGCAGAGACCTTGGTCTGGAGAGAGTACAAGCAAGAGCCTTGCTGCACCCCAATCCCTGGTAGTGACTGTAAACATCAAGCATCACTTCTGGAAGCAGACACTGTCTGCAAAAATATGTCATTAACTTCAGAAAGTGCTGTCACTTAGCAGAGACTGAGCTGGAAAGTAAAATCTCTGAACAGAATGAGTTCTGTTCTAACTCAAACCAGGACACATATAGAAATCTTCCACGGAAGATATTTAGATACGGCTATTTGATATCTGCCTTAGATATCGAGAAAACAGTCTCAAGTAAGCAATATAGGTTGTCAATAGATAGGATAATCAAGATAGAAAACTAACAGAGGTCGTACAGGTCAGTTCTTGGTGCTTGACAAAGGTGTCTCTGCCTAATATGACAGATGGAATGTGAAGAATAACTCAAGTGAAGAGCTAGGAAAGATTAGGAGGGCCAGATTGAAATGGTATGCTCTCAGAGCCACAAAAATGATCAGAGGGCTAGAGCACCTCTGCTATGAGGACAGGCTGAGAAAGCTGGCATAGCCCTGGAGAAAAGAAGGCTCCAGGGTGACCTTATTGTGGCCTTCCAATACTTCAAGGAGGCCTATAAGAAAGAGTG
>NW_010397181.1:25585-26259 GCF_000710305.1 Buceros rhinoceros silvestris
GACACTCTTTTCAGCAGGGTCTATTGTGACAAGACAAGGGGTAATGGTTTTAGACTAAAAGAGGGTAGATTTAGACTAGATATAAGGAAGAAATTTTTTACAATGAAGGTGGTGGAACACTGGCACAGGCTGCCCAGAGAGGTGGTAGATGCTCAATTCCTGGAAACGTTCGAGGTCAGGCTGGATGGGGCTCTGGGCAATGCGACTTAGTTAAAGATGTCCTGCTCAGTGCAGGGAGGAATTCCTGGAAACGTTCGAGGTCAGGCTGGATGGGGCTCTGGGCAATGCGACTTAGTTAAAGATGTCCTGCTCAGTGCAGGGAGGGTTGGACTAGGTGACCTTTAAAGTTACCTTTGAACCCAAAACATTCTGTGATTCTATGATTCTATGAAATGGTTTGTGCTCTGTGTGGCAGCAGGTGAAAAATGCCTGGACATATTTTCATCATATAAAAGGTCAGATTAATGCACAGAACTCCTTGAAAAGGGAAAAAATAAAGACGGACCACACAAACAATGGATACACTTGAAATAAATTGGATAAATTTTGTATACTAAACATCTGATAACTCGAGTAGATTAAATACCTCTTGACATCTCTTCACCGAGTAAAAATAAAGATAAAATATACATCAAATACAGGAGATATGTTATGCCATTTTGAGTCTAGGGAAA
>NW_010397181.1:26378-34164 GCF_000710305.1 Buceros rhinoceros silvestris
ATGTTTACATCGATAGATAAATCATGCAATAAAAACTTGAGCTCAGGAATATATCTTGCAGAAACATAATTACAAAAAAAGAAAGACAAAAGACAAAGAGATCTTATAGAAATTATTGTGCTTGATTTTAATATCGAGACACATTCTTTTCCACTATAGCCAATAAAACAGAATTTTCCTAAAAAGAGACTGAAAACCTATCTTAATAGACACCGCTACAGCATTGTAGCTCCTTTTGTGTCAGCAGAATCCCTCCACATAAGTCGTCAGCATGTTTCCTGGACATGACAAATACTGTAAAGAAACACTCTTTGTGTTTGACCTGGAATTATTAAGTTTTCAAAATAGAAGAAAACATCAGGTTCGGTTTAAGCATCATGAAATACTACTTCTATTTAAAAAAGTTGACTTTAACTTTGACATTGTATGCCAGTCAGACTGTACTGTGCAAATTTATGGAATGTAAAGAAACAGTTTCTGTGATTGATATTCATAACACTTACCATTATACTGCTTTACAAGACATAGCATCTAAAATGGGGTTTTTTTTTTTACTTCTCACTTTTTGGGTCTCATCTAATCTTATATTGACACTTGTCCCACAGTCATGAGACCTAACAGGTTGAGTCTTCCTTCTTCAAAAGAAATAAGCTGCAGAGCAGCTAGTTTTTATTCCTCACAATTGTTCATTTTTAAATGTCAAAATTTGTGAATCATGCAGAAATTTTGTTGTTCATTGTTAGAAAGCTCTCTGCAGTCTGATACTTCCTTCTGCGCTTCACTGTATCTGCCTAGTACTAGATTTTGTTCTCATATTTCCATAAATTGTCCAGAAAAAATGAAATATTTTTCAACTTATTTCCCAGACAGCAGTTGGTTAACTAACAACTATTTGGCTCAGTTTCATTCCTCTGTTAATTTATCTTAAGAATAATAAGGAGATAAGGTGTCTGTTACTGAAATGGACTTTACTGGAGAGCAGCAACGATTAAAGAATTCAAAACCAGAAACCTGGACCTAAAAAGTTACGTAAGATACTTAAGGCCGAACTTTACCTTGCATTGCAGGAAGATTGGACTCCAGTTTCTATCAAAATCAGTGAGTTTGTGTCTCCACCTCTTTTAAGAAGAGCCAATAAAGAGAGCCTGACAAACAAGTTACTGGAACAGGTACCAAACCTGCCTTTCTAATATCTTGAAGCTTGGAGAGTTCAGAAGAGCCTTTTCACAGAACAGTGATCGTAAGATTTTTCCCTTTCATCTAGGCAAGATTTTTATATGAGATCATCGTTTTGTCACTAAGAGGCTGCTGCGCTCTGCCATCAGCAGGCAGGTTCACTTCCAGGTGCATGCAGGAGAACAAACCACTCAGGAGAGAGTGCCCTGGTAGCAGAAAGCACCCACTGGCTCCTGACTCTCATCTTTCCAGGGACCATGATGCAATGCATACTGAATTAGCCTGATGACTACTGGAAGCTTTTGGCCTGAAAGTACAGCACAGCACAGGAAGCCAGGTCATGGGGTAAGGGTTCCGGCCAACAGCACTCTTCTGCCCACTGAATAAATTTTAGGGCAAACCTTGGTGCAGAGCTGGATATAACCTCCTTAATCATACAGATATCCACTTTTGTTTCTATATTTACCTATTAAACACAGGATTCTATATTTACATTAAATATAGAAATAGATTGGATACTCTCTACATTTGCAGGGAGTTTTACTTAGATGGCATATATTGTAAAGTTATATCAAGAGTGTACATATATATCCTTATTGCCTTCTAGGACACAACTACTTTTTAACTACTTGCAGCCTTTCTTTTCTTCAACCCAATCAACTTAACTTAGATAAAGGACAACCAGAACCAATTGAACTTGTGTTCCCTTTTTACTGGAAATTCAGGTATTCCTTGTGGCTTGTTTTGGACAAAAAATATTTTCCATTGCCTTTTCATGTCATGTATGCATTCTTAGGTTTGCCCTACTTGTGTGAGAGTTGAAAATTAATTTGTTTAATACTACAAGGTTTAACATACATTTTTTTCTTTAGGTGTGAAGAAGACCTCCTGTAAAGCTTTAATTTCCTCTGTTCTGTGATATGATCAGTTGTCAGACTGACAACAAACCAAGGATTAACTTCAGGCTCTGAGGCAGTTAGTAACAAGTGGAATATAATAAAGTACAGTTTGTTAAACCATCTCTCAGCTGTGAGTGGGAATGTTAACCTTCAGTCAATGCTGAAAATTACTTATATTTTGATTTCATGCTGAGATGCACTAGGTTTACCAACCAGCAATATGCCAGTGAAGTTCTAGGAAGTTATGTCTTTACAGCTACTGCCTCCAAGCTAAGATATGGTTGTTGGCCTTGTGAAAGTCCCTTGAGAGTTTCAGTCCAGTGTTATATAGATTAATTTCAGCAAACTGCAGTAACTTCACACTGGAATGGAGAACTCACCCACATACTGATGGAGTCTTACTTGATGGACTGATATAATCTAACATAGTCTTAAGCAACATCTCAAAAAGAGCAAATTCTTTTAGATACACTGACTGAAGTGTGCTTTATGCTGGAAGAAAGGTTTTGGGAAAGAATTAGTTGGGTTTTGTGGGCATGCATGCAGCTGACCTCACACACCACTACTCAGGCAATGGACGACTCATTCTTTTGCATCCACGCTCTTTGGATGGTCAGAGCATACTATGCTTCTGCGGTTGGCATTTTTTCAGGAGTAAGTCTCTTCTTAGTACCACCTTACCAAGTGTACTCTTTAACTTGAATATATATGACAAAGTTCAGAGAATTTGTTGAACAAGGAGAAAATGTATGCCAATACGCCACCAGATAACCATACACGGAGTTCTCTATTCTGGCACAAAGAACTGCTGAAGACACAAATGATGACAACCTTAAAATGACTTCTGTGATAGCTTACTTTTTGTCTCTGCAAAACCATTTCCACCAGACAATTCAGAGTGCAGAAGAGGGACTTGTTTAGGGAGCAGAGTGTAACCAGAACTACACACATCAGGTGAGAGTTTTACAGCTGACCTACTCGTAAGCAAGACTGAGCTCCATAAAAAGAAGCCTTTTAGCTGTCCCACCATTTTATTTGATTGGGTCAGTTCCAGCTCTGTGCCACCTGCTTCGCTTTTCCTTTGCAAGTCTGGCAATGACTGTGAATCCTGCGGAGAAAGCCAAACAAACAAACAAAACAACATTTTCCTCTCTCTTCACTCCCCAATCTCCTCCATGCAAATGCTGTCAGTCATTGAAAACCATTTATTACCTTTCTGAGAGGCCACCCTGCTTTATTCAAATTAAGTTACCTTGTCCATAGACATTTAAATGACAGTCACTGGAGCCCTGTTAGGTCTGGTATTCCAATACCTGCCTATCTCTAGCTAATAATGCTTGCTGGCAAGTTTTAATTTCGTTAGAGATATCATTGCAGTACATGCTAAATGAACACCACCAAAAAGTAGCACAAGAGTGCAAGAAGTCATTAAATTATTACTCCCAAAGTCTCACAATGATTATTCTTAATAGGGCAATCAAATTCTGCTGTATTGTTCCCTAACTACATGCCTGCTTAGTGGGTGGCATACATTTTCATTAAATAAAGACTTATGGTTAGAAGAAGAATGTAATCAACATTAATGACCTGAAGAGTAATTGAAAATACAGTCCCAGTCACCACCCCACCCAGCTATTAAAAAGGACAATAATTAAAAAAATTCTAAACTAATTCCATTTTGTATTTCTGCATGTTTGTAGAATATCAGTCACATTCTCCCCACACTGTTATCTCTCTTTTTCCGATCAAATTAATTTAATGTAATTAGAATAAAATACATCGTATGCAAAAATAAAATTTTGATATTGAGTAATTCTGATAACAAGTACTGCAAGGAAGAGCATTATACATTCAACATACATTCATTATACACTACTTTTTGTGCTAACTAAATCACTTTGGATGAAAACAACTTAGCCACAGCATACAATAATTGCATTTCCTCCCACTGCACCATTGTTTACCAGTTCCATATTCCAAATGAGGCCAAAAATGGGTTGTAGTTTATGTTTAAACAAAAAGCCAAACAAGTACTTTTTTTTTCCTTAACTTCGCAATATAGAACATTTGTTTCTGGTTTTACATAGATTTTTGTTTGTTTCTTTCTTATTTTTCCCTCCTTACCTTACAAGAACTCAGTATAAATAAGTTGGTTTTGTGCAATAAAAAAACAAACAAACAAAAAAAAGACCCCAGAAAAAAAGGCGAACACAATACAAAGGTAATTTTAATTTCACCATGAGACAAATGACTAGAACTTCATATATTTCTTGAGTTTAGAATACTAATAGTTTGAATTCCAAAATACTTCAAGACTGGTGACAGACACAGCAAGGATTTCAAGTATGTGTGCATTTCTCCACACAATGATATCTGAGAAATAATGTCAGTCCACTAATCAACTACTACTTTGTATTTTTTTTTCAATATGGGAAAACATTGTTTTTCAAGAAAGAGCTTCAATACAGTCCCTTCCTCCCCTGACTCTTATCTATAAGCAGGCAGATGTTCCTGAATTAATATATGTGAGTCATTGACCATTTATTCTTCAGTACCAAACGAAATCCATTTTGTAGCACTAAGCAAAACCATTAAGTGGAACGTAGAAAAACTGGAAGAGAAAATTAATTATTTCTGTAACTACGCATTTTTCACATGGAATTTGTTTGTTTTAATATGGATAGCATTATCACCTATTCAAGCTTTTTTCTTTCACTTAAATCTAGTAGCACTTCAAGAAAATATTGATGATAAGAATGAAACAGTACATAATAAAAGCAGACCTGATGGGATTTAAGAAATAAACATGCTGTTCTAGCCAATAATCTTAATGCTGACCCAGAACTACTGGAACTCAAAACAACTCACAAAAAAGGATCTTGTCTCCTTCCAATTAAATCAATGTATTTGTATTTGAGAATAAATAGCTGTGGGGGGAAAAAAGAAACCAGGAAATTACTATTTCATTCTGAACTTACCAATCATTTGCTCCACTTTTGGAATAATGTGAAGATTTTTTTTTCATTATGAGATGATTTTTTCTGTATAATCATTTATGTAATCATTTAGATCTGTGCCAAGCAGGTGGAGAATTTCCTGTAACAGAATATTCAGGCAGTAGCACTTTACTGGTTTTGGCAGTTTGAAATGATTATGCATGAGGAAGAAGAACTGTAGAACCAAAAATACTGTTTTACATTTTCGAAGTTTGTAACAGAAGATAAAAGAAGTGCAATATACTTCTTGTATTGGTTACACAAGTAAGGCCTTCACCAAATAGTTAACGAAACCAGCCAAAACGCAATAAAAATATTCCAATATGAAATGGTATTTCTGCATTGAAAATGTGAATGTTGCTCTTAATTATACAGTACACTTATCCTATATCAAATATGTTGGTATATTATTCCACTGAGTTCTTTAAAAGAGGAAATGACTATCAAAATCACTGAAAGACACAATGACAAAATGCAGTGTAAATGCAAGTTTATTTTAAAATCTTTGTGTTCATGTTTTTTGTCTGACTTTTTCAACATCAAATTTTTTACAGACTATTTTAGGAAAGTTACATGTTATTTAAAGATTCCTTTTGCTGTCTGACTGCACTCAAGAATCCCAGCGCTGTAAAACATTCCCATATAATTCAGAAATCTGGTGTTGCATCCAGCCTTTCATCGCCCTTTCTCCATGACTGCATTTTTCTTCTGTTCTTTGTGACTTATGGGACTAAATATTTGCTCATTTTTTGAATCCCAGAAATTCCAAAATTGATTCATTGTTTAGGTTCCTATACAGGAATATACTATTTATAGCAAAAGGAAACCCATGTAGATCCACTGCTGTAAACCCTAAATGGTAATGTACTAGGATAAGTGAAGAATATATTCATATCTCTTCTGTGTCACATATGTGATTGCTATCAGTGGAATTTGTCTTCCAGCATCTGACATCACAAGTAACAGGTTAGGATATGTATCTAGAGGAGGACAATACAAGTCACATCGAAGCAAGTGGATATATGCATCTTAGTTACTTCACAGGAATCATCCATATGCAATCTCGTGCACGTACAACAACAGCATGATGGTTTAACCCTAGTAGGCAGCTGAGCCCCAGCCAGCCGCTTGCTCGCTCCCCCATTCAATGAGATGAGGGAGAGAATTGACAGGGTAAAAGTGTGAAAACTTGTGGGTTGAGATAAAGGCAGTTTGATAATTAAAAAAAGGAAGAAAGAAAAAAGAAAACAACAAAGAGAATAAAAAGACCGAACCTAAAAAAAAAAGTGATTAAAAAAAAATTGCTTGCCACCAACAGGTGGTTGTGGTGATGTCCAGCCAGACTGATGCCCAGCTAGTTCGCGAGCAACAGGAGCCCTGGCCAGCCTCCACCTCAACCCAGTCTTATTGCTGATTTTATGGCCTTGGGAATCCCTTGGGTTAGCTGGGGTCAGCTATCCCGGCTGTGGCCCCTCCCAACTCTTGCCCATCCCCAGCTCACTCACTGTCAGGGCAGGGTGAGAAAAGGTCTTGGTGCTGTGCAAGCAACTGCTGATCAATAACTGTGTATTAACACAGTTTTTTTATCACAAACCCAAAACATTGCCCTATACCAGCTACTATGAAGAAATTTAATTCTATTCCAGTTAAAACCAGTGTAAACAGCAAAAGCTGTGATTGTGAAGCTGAGAGGCATCAGTGAAACAACTACTACCACACAGCTAATGCTGTATAAATTCAATCATTGACCTATCTTGCAGTGACATGTATGCATAGCTGTAGCTTTAAAATGTCTCTGTATCCATTTCATCCTTAAGTTGGGCACCGCCAGCACCAGGGCTGTGTTGGAAGCTGGTGCTGGCTGCTTATTTCACACGAGGAATACTATGCTGCCTGCATAGAGCCAAACCCTGTTGTCGATCACACTACCACAGACCTGTCAAAATCATGCTGGCTGAGATCCACAACCCTTTGCCACACAAACACAGTGAAATGCAACAAAAAGCTTCTCCTGGCTCCCAGAAAGCGACAAGTCAAACCTTGACTTAAAATTAGTACATTTGTTCTACAAATCATTGAAGTCAAATAAAAGTTGAATCCAACAAAGACACATGCCTGGATGCATTCCTGTACAACCTGCTCTAGGTGAACCTAATTTAGCAGGGTGATTGGACTACGTGAATCCCAAAGGTCCCTTCCAACCCCTACCATTCTATGATTCCTTGATAGCAAGCTTTGAAGAGTGAGTGCACATGATAAGCCTGTTTTATTTGATTATACTCTTGTTTTTGTGGTTCAGATCAAGCCTATACAGCAGGTTTAATATTTGCCATGCCAGCTCTGGGGAGTTTATCACATATGCACATAACAGTTTTTATGTCTTCAATAATTACTGGCAGAACTAGCAATTGCTAGAGGTGGTCCAAATACATCATTCAAAACTTGGTATTTTTTTCAAAAAAGCAAATTATTTCTGAACTTATTAAAAATGTTCTATTTTAAAAGCTCCCATTTGAATCATAGAGTTTAAAAACATTACTTTCATTGTTAAATGTAGCATATTTGGAAAATGAGAAGTGGCATATCATTTCCCCTTGTGCTTGTCAGGGAATGATGAAACTGAAGAGGTACTAGCAGGAATCTAATGATAGTTTGAATTAACACTGCTGTGCTGTTGTCACTAATACATAATATATAATATGTACATACATAGAT
>NW_010397182.1:0-242 GCF_000710305.1 Buceros rhinoceros silvestris
CTCTGGCTGCTCTGCGGTGACACCCTCCCGAGGGTCTCTCTGCCCTCCCGGAACCACCAGCCTGGTGCTGCCTAAGCAGTGGGCACAGAGCGGGCTGTTCCCGGGGGATGCCCCTCGATGAGGGGGGCATCACCGCTGCCAGGCAGTGCCGGCACCGTGTGCCTGCCAGACCACGCTGTGCCACGCTGCGGGCTCACCCAGCCAGCCCCGTGCCTGGATACCGGCAGCTCTCCAGACAACAC
>NW_010397182.1:519-852 GCF_000710305.1 Buceros rhinoceros silvestris
AGCATCCCCAAAGGTTCCTTTCCCCATGCACAGTGCCTGTGGCACCTTCGGAACCCACCGAGGTTCCCTGGCACTTTGGGGGTGCTCGGGGTGGAGCAGGGAGCTGGGCGTGGGGCTGGGCACAGGGTCTGGGGCGTGGGGTTCGTGAGGGAGGCTAGGCAGGGGTGTTTGGATGTCTCGGCTGGCTTGGGCATGGTTTGGGTGAGTGAGGCTCCACGTGCACATCCAGGGCTGGGGGCAGGGCTGGGGGGAATGGGGAAGGGTCCCCCTCACCACCCCAGTCGCCGTGGTGTCAGGGTCAGGCCCGCAGTCTGCACAGCCACGGGCTGGGGC
>NW_010397182.1:1873-2360 GCF_000710305.1 Buceros rhinoceros silvestris
AGGCACTGGGAGGGAGCCATGGGGAGGGCTGTCCCGCGTGCTTTTGGCAGGGCTGGGCCGGTGTGTCATCCCGGGGCGGGGAAGGACCAGGTTTTAAACGTGCCCCGGTCCTGGGCAGGAAGCAGCAGCGAAGCAGCGGCGAAGCAGCGGCAAAGCAGCGGCAAAGCAGCAGCAAAGCAGCGGGACCGCGGGCACCTGCCGGGCCAGCCCATCCCGTCCTGCCAGCACCGTGGGCAGGTAGGAGAGGTCCAGCAGAGCAGGACCTCGCCAGGGGCCATGGCCAACAGAGGTGGTGCTTGGGTGGGTCCCTGCTATGTGAGGAATGCGGCACAGCCTGCGCCTGGGTCTGGCCGGGCTGCGGCCAGGTGCCGGCATGGGACGGTGGGCGTAGGACACCAGCAGCATGGTGCTGTGGGGCGTCAGGCACAGCCAGTCTTGTGGCCCAGCATAGCGGGAGGACGGTGGTCCCTGGGCCTGGCACGGCCCG
>NW_010397182.1:2527-2827 GCF_000710305.1 Buceros rhinoceros silvestris
ACGGAGCCCAGGGAACAGCTTGTGCTACCCGGGGCTCTGATGGGCTTGTCGGGGCTCGTCGGGGCAGAGGGTACCAAGGAGGGGGCAGGCGGTGGGGCAGAGCACGTGGGGACTGGCAGCGCCATCCCAGTGAGGTGGGCACATGGTGCAATGGGATTGTCCTGCTGCGGGCAGGGTGTGACCCTGTCCCTTAGCTGCCACGGAGGAGCAGCCCCACTCCAGCACCTCATGGGGCCAGATGGCAGCAGGAGCCTGTTGGTGGGACCCAGACGCTGCGTCCCTGCTCTGTGGCAGCCAGGC
>NW_010397182.1:2930-3278 GCF_000710305.1 Buceros rhinoceros silvestris
GTTGGTGGGACCCGGACGCTGCGTCCTTGCTCTGTGGCAGCCAGGCAGGTGATGGGAGAGCTTGGCTGCCCCTCAGCCCCGTTTAGAGCTGGACGCCCCCACAGTGCCTCAGTCTCTGTCGCCTGTCCATCACCGCCCCAGCCAATGTCTCCACCGCTCTCCCTGTCCCTGAAACACCCCCAGCTCTGGTCTGTCCCACCAGAGACCACCCCACAGACTCCCCATGGACCATCTAGGCTCCCTCCCCCAGAGCCCCAGCCCCTCCAAATGCTCTGCAGCCCCTTCCCCAGGCAGCCACCTCCTCCGCCACCCTCATGTGAAACCCTGTCCCCCGCTCTGCCAGTAAAA
>NW_010397182.1:3480-3909 GCF_000710305.1 Buceros rhinoceros silvestris
CGCTCTCTGGCGCTGGCTTGTGGGACCTCACTGTTGGTTTAGCCGTGGGATCTCTTCGTGTGGGACAAGGGGCAGCCGTGGGGGCTCATCCCGTGGGATGCGGGGCACCCATGGGGGCTCATCCTGTGTGACGTGAGGCAACTATGGGGGGGTCATCCCACAGGATGTGAGGCAGCTGTGGGGGGATGTCCCCTGGGACATGGGGTATCTGTGGGGGCTGATCCTGCTTGACGTGGGGTATCTGTGACCACAATGCTCTCTGCGTGCTGGGTGTATGAGGGAGACCCTCGGCGGTGACTCACGCGGGCAAGGAGCCGTGCACAGGCTGGTGGCACTGGTGGGTGTGAAGGGGCTGTGTGTGCCTGTGCCGTGCCGACCGGGGCCATGGCTTTACCCAGCATGTTTCCTGGCGCAGGCAGCAGTGAAGGG
>NW_010397182.1:4143-4353 GCF_000710305.1 Buceros rhinoceros silvestris
CACCTGAACCTCTGCCAGGAATCTGGCTGGCGTTGTGGGCAGAGCCGGTTACTAAGACTTTCCATGGGGTTGATGCCTCTGACTAAAGAGAGAAGAGTCCTCTCACTGCTGCTGCCTCCCCTCAACTTCCACCTCAACCCAGCGGGTCCTGCCCTGGCCCACAGCCCAAAGGGGAATTGAGCTTTCAGGGTGATGAGGTGTCACTGGCGG
>NW_010397182.1:4542-5915 GCF_000710305.1 Buceros rhinoceros silvestris
ACGGCTTGCTCAGGTCTGGGCTGTGCTGGGATCTGCCCAGGGCTCTCTGGATACCACAGCCCTACCAGCACTGCCCGCCCCCTGTGTCCATGGCACTGCCAGGAAAGGGCTGTGGGGCTGGGAGCAGCTTTCCCATCCCTGCAAGGCGGCATGGCTGGACCAGGGCAGGCGGAGCTGGCGGTTAGGTGCTGCCGGCCCCACCGTTATGTTCAGGCACAGGTCTGCCCAGTGCGGGCACGTGTACAGGCTGCCCAGGACAGTGGTGGAGTCCCCATCCCTGGAGGGATTGCACAGGCATGTGGAGGTGGTGCTGAGGAACAGGGGTCAGTGGGGACCTGGCAGTGCTGGGGGGACAAGGGGACTCGAGCTTAAAGGTCTTTCCCAACCTAAATGATTCTGTGATTAAATATGTAAATGATTAAATACGTAAGTCTGTTTCCAGTGTAGATATTGGAGTTCAAGGTATTATTGGTGAACACCTGATTCACTCAGTTTGCTGCAGGGCTGGTGAAGCCAAAGGATAGCCCTTCCCGGTAGCAGCAGCAGCGTCCCGTGGCTGTCCCGCCCGCCATCCCCACCTCTTGGCAACGCTGAACCTGCAAACACAAACGGCATTGCCTGGGCAGATCCCGTGCTGACATCACTGGGCGGACGGAGCCGGTGCCTGTTGGGACCTTTCCCCAGGACTGGCAGCGAGCTTGGAGCACAGCTGGGACAGAGGAGCCCTGTGAGGAGAAGGTGCTGGCCGGGCCCGGGGGTGCAGGACGAGCTGGGGTGAGGACACTGGGATGAAGCTGGGTGCACGAAACCAGTCCCGCGGTGAGCAGGGCCCCAGGCACCATGCCCGCCAGCACTGGCTGCTCTTTGTTCCCTGGTGAGATTACACTGGTGGCACTGGGAGGGCTGTGGGTCTGTGAGTCCCGGGCAGTGAGATACAGCAGGTCCATACTGTTCCCACTCCGTGTGACTGCTGTGGAGGGTTGGTGTGGCACCAGCTCTCCATGGGGTGGCTGTGCCAGTGCTGGTCCTTCCCCGTGCAGTGGTGTATGCCACGGCACAGCCCTGCTCCAGCTGTGTCCTTGCATCCGGGTCTGGGGGTGCTGGTGAGCAGCACCGCAACCCTGGCCGTGTCTTGGCAAGAGGGTCTCCCCAGCCTGCTGAGTACTTTGTGCTCGGTCCCATGGCCTCATCAGCGTCTGTAGGGCTGGTCCAGCCCTGGCACACCCTGCTCTGCATTAGGGGATGGGACTCATGAGGGAACTGGAGCCATAAGCAGCCCCAAGGAGGACTTGGGGGTGCTGGGGGGGAAAAGCTGGACATGAGCCGGCAACGTGCGCTCACATCCCAGAAGCCACCCGTGCGCTGGGCTCGTC
>NW_010397182.1:6500-7498 GCF_000710305.1 Buceros rhinoceros silvestris
AGTTGCACCCCCCTCCTCCTCTGCTGGCCCTTCCCACACATTCCCAGCACTTCAAGGAGGGCAGACATCCCATCTCAGGTCCTCAGCAGGCACTACGCAAAGAGCCTCTGGGGCTTCTCCTAGACGACCAGTGCTGCCATGGGGAGCATGTTGGGGAGCAGGCTGAACCCTGGCCTGATCCGCTACTGCTCGTCCCAGTGCCAGCCCTCCCTGGGGCTGCTGCTTAGGGCTGGTGCCTTGCCCCGGGCCCTGCTGCTCTCCAGGCCTTTGATGGGTTTTGTGCAGAGGCGAGCCCCGTGCACACTGGTGGCCAAATGCCTGTGGCAGCTCGCGGGGGTTTTGCTTCTCACCAGAGCCAGCCCTGCCTCAGCTCAGGGTTCACAGGTCCCACTGGTGCCTCTGCCCCAGGCTCTCTCACACTGGTGAGTCCTGGTGCACCCAGCAAGTCAACCTCAGGGAGCTGAGGCTGCTTGGATCTGGCTCAGCGTGTCAGGTTCGGGGACAGGGACACTGCCCTGACCCTTCTCAGCCTTTGGCTGTTCCTTCCTTCTGCCCGTGACGTGGTTCTTTGCCTTTCCCCCCCCACATTTATACGTAAACCATAGCGAAGTTGATTTCTCACCGAGCCTTCCCATTCTCTCCCCTCTCCAGAGAGTCTCGACAGCAGTGAAGGGAGTGCAGGGGAGGATGGAGAGCAAACCCGCTGTGAACGGCCACGCTGCCCTGCTCTCTCACCAGGAGGACCTGCAGCGAGCAAACCCCTTCTGCCAGGACACGCTGGTTCGCAAACAGAAAAAAGCAGCTGCCGGCGATGTGATGGCAGCGGATGCTTCTAGTGGGCCCTCAGGGGCAGCTGGCAGCATTGCTGGAGTGTTCATAGAGTCGTCGAAGAAGATAATGAGCTTTTATGATGCCACCAGAGAGCACCTCCTGGGTTTGGAGCCAGCGCTCTGTCTCCTCGAGGACCAGGCCGCAACCGGCTTCATCACAGACCCGGT
>NW_010397182.1:7990-10107 GCF_000710305.1 Buceros rhinoceros silvestris
CAAACCCGCCCGGGGGGGCGTGCAGCCCCCCAGCCACTGGCTGCCGGCTCCCAGCAGATGTTGCCTGTGAGAGGGGATGTTTGGACGAGGAGATGAGCCAGCTGCTTGCTGATCCCAGCAATGAGGAGAGCAAAGGGTTCCTCAACCCCAGTACCATGGAGAGGGTCACTTATGCGGAGCTTATGAAGAGGTGTGTGGTTGATCCGGCCTCAGGCTTCCTTCTCCTGCCCCTGCAAATCACGTTCCCAGGGCTGGGAGGGCAGGTGAGCAGCAAGGACCTGCTGGACTCTGGCATCATCAGCCCTGAGGTGTTCAGAGGCCTTGAGGAGGGACGAGTTTCTGCCCAGGAAGTGGCAGAGGACGACTCCGTTCAGCGGTTCCTACGTGGGACACGGAGCGTGGCTGGGGTCGTCCTGCCTTCCCGCGGGCGGAAAAGCCTTTACCAGGCACTGGACGGGCAACCGCTCGTGCCTGTTGAAGAGGGACGAGTTTCTGCCCAGGAAGTGGCAGAGGACGACTCCGTTCAGCGGTTCCTACGTGGGACACGGAGCGTGGCTGGTGTCGTCCTGCCTTCCAGCGAGCGGAAAAGCCTTTACCAGGCACTGAGAGAGCATCTGCTCGTGCCTGGTGCTGCTCTGATGCTCCTTCAAGTCCAGGCCTCCACCGGCAGCCTGACAGACCCTGTAAAGAACAAAAGCTACTCCGTTGATGAGGCTATCAGGGTCGGTCTCATCGGCCCAGAGCTTCATGAGAAGCTGTCTTCAGCAGAGAGGACCATCACTGGATACAGAGACCCCTGCACCGGAGAAATGCTCTCTCTGTTCCAGGCCATCAGGAAGGGCTTCATCCCCAAGGAACATGGCATTTGCCTTCTGGAGGCTCAGATGGCCACAGGGGGTATAATTGCCCCAGGCAGGCACCTCCGTGTCCCCACAGAGACGGCCTGCAAGTGGGGGTACCTGGACGAGGCCACAAGACAGCTCCTCTCCAGCCCTACTGATGACATGAAGGGGTTCTTTGACCCCAGCTCCAAGGAGAAGCTGACGTATGCAAAGCTGCTCAAACACTGTGTCACTGACCCCATCACGGGGCTTCTCCTGCTCCCACTCGGTGGAGATGGCAGAGAAGGATTCGAGGGGACCCGCCTCTTCCTTGACCACAGCACCCAAACAGCTCTGGAGAACACACAGGTACCCATCACTTTGGGCAAGTTCAAGGGCAAGCCAGTGTCTCTCTGGAAAGCCCTCTTCTCAGACCACATCCAGAGTGAGCAAAGAGCTGCTCTCACTCAGCAGTATCTTGCAGGAACACTCTCTGCGCAAGAGCTGGGCAAGGTGGTCAGTGCCACCATTGAGGAGATGGCTTCCACCACTAATGTCACCTTTGAAGGGCTGAGGGACCGGGTGACAGCTGACCAGCTCCTAAGCTCTGAAATCATCAACCAAGATCTGTTTAAGAAACTGAAGGAGGGAGAAACTTCAGCCAAAGAAGTTGTCAGCATGGACACGGTCAAGAAGTACCTGGAGGGGACAGGCAGCATCGGGGGGCTGCTGCTCCCCGACTCCCAGGAGAAGATCAGCATCTACCAGGCAAAGCGGAAAGGACTGCTGAGGCCAGGGACATCACTGATCCTCCTGGAGGCGCAGGCTGCCACAGGGTTTGTCATTGACCCCACTGCCAACAAAAGATATTCTGTGGACGAGGCTTTAAGAGCGAATGTCATTGGCCCGGATGTTTATGACAAGCTTCTGACTGCGGAGAAATCAGTCACTGGCTACAGGGATCCTTACACGGGTGACAAGATCTCCCTCTTCCAGGCCATGAAGAAGGGGTTCATCGTGAAGGAGCATGCCATCCGCCTGCTCGAGGCCCAGATCGCCACAGGTGGCATCATTGACCCCATCAACAGCCACCGCATCCCCGTGGAGGTGGCCTATCAGCGTGACTACTTCGACCAGGAGATGTGCCAGTTTCTTTCTAACCCAAAGAATCAAACACTGCAGCTGAAGGAGAAGTGCATCACGGAACCATCCACTGGGCTCTGCCTCCTGCCCCTGAACAGCAGGAAGCGCCAGTTCATTGACGATGCCACCAGACGGGTGTTCAGGAGCTCCTGG
>NW_010397182.1:10160-14443 GCF_000710305.1 Buceros rhinoceros silvestris
CGGGAGATTTTTAACCACTACCAGCTGAGAAAGCTCACCCTGGAGCAAATCCGGGTCATGTTAGAGGAGGAAATGAAGAAATGGGCCCCCATCAAGTTCCCAGCCTTGAGAGGCAGCGTCAGCGCTTACCACCTGATGGAAACTGGCGTCATTGACAATGCTCTGTTTGCGAAGGGGCCGGAGGGGTACGTCACACCGGCCCCCATCAAGTTCCCAGCCTTGAGAGGCAGCGTCAGCGCTTACCACCTGATGGAAACTGGTGTCATTGACAAGGCTCTGTTTGAGAAGGTGCTGGAGGGATCCGTCACACCAGAGGAAGTCCTGCGCATGGACTCTGTCAGAAAGTACCTCTATGGCTCTGGCAGCATCGGGGGGATTGTGCTGCAGCCATCAAACCAGAGGATAAGCATCTATGAGGCCATGAAGCAAAATATCGTGGTACCAGGAGTGGCCCTCCCACTGCTAGAGGCCCAGGCTGCCACCGGCTTCATCATTGACCCAGTGAACAACCAGAAACTCTGTGTGGATGATGCCGTCAAGGAGGGAGTCATCGGGCCAGAAGTCCATGAGAAGCTGCAGCATGCAGAAGGGGCTGTGACAGGCTACAAAGACCCTTTCACAGGCAAGAAGATACCCCTCTTCCAGGCGATGAAGAAGGGCCTGATCGCCGACAAACAGGCCATGCAGTTGATGGAGGTGCAGATGGCTACAGGAGGCATCATTGACCCGACATGTGGCCACCATATCCCCATTGAATCTGCCAAGAAGCGAGGGTGCCTGGATGCGGACACGAACCAGGTCCTTTCTGAGCCCAGTGACAGCAACAGAGCCTTCTGCATCCCGGACAGCAAGGAGACCATGACCTACGCTGAGCTCATCAAGCGCTGCCAGAAGGACGAGATCTCCGGCTTCCACTTGCTGCCTCTGGCACAGGCAGCCACTCCTGTCTACACCAACGACCAGATCCAGCGGATTTTCAAGGAGACTGTGGTGGAGGAAAAAGGGCTCTCCCTGTGGGAGCTAATCCACTCTGGGTATTTCACCGAGGAGCAGAGGAGAGACTTCATGGAGAAGTTCCAGTCTGAGGAAATGTCGCTGCAGCAGCTGGTTGCTCTTGTGCTCAAGCTGGTTGGGGAGATGGAGATGAAAGCCCGCTCCCAGATCACCTTGGAAGGCCTGCGGGGCCCGGTCCCTGCAGTCTGGCTGCTGGACGCTGGCATCATCACTGAGGAGACCTTCGAAGAGCTGGCTCAGGGTATAAGGACTCCTGAGGAGGTGGCTGCAATGGAGAGCGTGAAGAGGTACTTGCAGGGCACAGGCAGCATCGCTGGTGTATTCGTAGAGACATCCAAAAAGAAGATGAGCTTTTATGATGCTATGAAAAACAACCTTCTTCTCCCCGGGGCTGCCCTGAGGCTGCTGGAAGCTCAGGCAGCCACAGGACACCTGACCGACCCAGCTACCAACCGGAGGCTCAGTGTGAGGGATGCGGTGAAAGCAGCTGTCGTTGGCAAGGAGCTCACTGAGAAACTCCTTCTAGCTGAGAGGGCGGTGACTGGCTACACAGACCCCTACACGGGGAGCTCCATCTCACTGTGCCAAGCGCTCAGGAAAGAGCTGATCACCCTCGGAGATGCTGTTCCCTTGCTGGAGGCCCAGCTGGCCACAGGAGGAGTCATTGATCCCATTCACCACCATCACCTCCCTCTCCAGGCTGCATGTAGATACGGCTTCTACGATGAGGACCTGAACCAAACCCTCTCTCAGCTGAATGACAGCACCCTGGTCTTCTTTGACCCAAACACAAAGGAGAATGTGACCTACCAGCAGCTGAAGGATAGGTGCGTCCACGAGCCTGAGTCAGGTCTCTGGCTCCTTCCTCTGTCAGAAGAGGCGATGTTCTGTGTGGACGAACAAACCATGGCGGTGTTGAAGTCTGTGACCGTTTGTGTCAACGTAGGGCGGTTCAAAGGACAGACAGTGTCAGTCTGGGACCTCCTCAACTCTGAGTACCTCTCGGACAGCAAGAGAAGAGAGCTCGTGCAAAAGTACAAGGATGAGAATACCGAAGTGCTGCATGAAATCACAACAATTGTCACCACAATCATCGAAGAGACTGAGACACAAGGCAAGAAGTTCGTGTTCAAGGGCCTGCGGAAAAGAGTATCCGCCAGTGACCTTTTCCAGTCTCAACTGATAGACAAAAAAACCCTCGATGAGCTCAACCAGGGGAAGAAAACGGTCAAAGAAGTCATGGAAATGGACTCTGTCCGCAGGTACCTGGAGGGCAGCAATTTCATAGCAGGGGTCCTCATACAGCCCAGGAATGAGAAGATGAGCATCTACCAGGCCATGAGGAAGGGCATCCTGCGGCCAGGGACAGCTCTGGTGCTGCTGGAGGCGCAGGCGGCCACTGGCTTCATCATTGACCCACAGAAAAATGAGAAGTTTTCAGTGGAAGAAGCGTTAGCTGTGGGTCTCATTGGATGGGAGGTCCATGAAAAGCTGCTCTCTGCAGAAAGAGCCGTGACGGGCTACACCGACCCCTACACCAAAGCCCCAATGTCCCTATTTGAAGCCATGAACCAAGGACTGATTGTGAAGAGCCACGGCATCCGCCTGCTCGAGGCCCAGATCGCCACCGGCGGCATCATTGACCCCGGGCACAGCCACCGCATCCCCGTGGAGGTGGCCTACAAGCGTGGCTACTTCAACCAGGAGATGAACCAGATCCTCTCTGACCCCAGTGATGACACTAAGGGCTTCTTCGACCCCAACACTCATGAGAATCTCACCTATATGCAGCTCCTGGAGAGATGTGTCCAAGATTCAGAGACTGGGTTGTACATGCTACAGGTAGTACAGGAAGGAGGAAAGTACTTCTACATTGATGAGACCACAAAACAGGTTCTGCGCTCAAAGCCCCTTAAAGTGAAAGTTGGGAAGTTTAAGGACCAAACCGTTTCCATCTGGGAAGTTCTTTGCTCTCATTACATCTCAGAGCAGAAAAGGAAAGAACTAGTGATGCAGTACAAAAGCAAAACCCTCACGCTGGAAGAGCTTATAGCCATCATCTTCAAGATCATTGAGGATACAGAGCAAAGAGCGGAAGCCCTCAAGGTGAAGGGCCTCCGGGGGGATGTGCCGATTTCAGAACTGTTCAACTCCGAGATAATCGACAAGAAAACTCTAGATCAGCTGCAGGATGGAAGCCTCACGCTTGCCAGCCTCACAAAGAGGGACACCGTCAAAAGGTACCTGGATGGCACTGGATGCATTGCTGGGGTTCTGCTGCCATCAAGGAAAGAGAAGATGAGCATCTACCAGGCCCTGAAGCAGGGCCTCCTCACAGAGCAATGCGCACTGGGGCTGCTGGAGGCACAGGCTGCCACTGGGTTTCTCATTGACCTGCTGAAAAATAAGAAACTCTCTGTGGATGAGGCCATCTCGTCCGGGCTGGTGGGCCCCGAGCTGCATGAGAAGCTCCTATCAGCAGAGAAAGCCGTGACAGGATACACAGATCCTCACACAGGAGATAAAATTTCCCTCTTCCAGGCTATAAAGCAAAAGATAACAGTCAAGGAGGATGGCATCCGGCTGCTTGAGGCCCAGCTTGCCACGGGTGGCATCATCGACCCTGTGCACAGCCATCGCCTGCCTGTGGGGGTGGCGTACCTGCGTGGCTGCCTGGATGATGACATGTTTGTCCTGCTTTCTGATCCTGATCATGGTAGCAAAGGTTATACAGATCCAAACACTCAAGAGAAAATCAGTTACAGCCAGCTCCGGCAAAGATGTTCCAAGGACAGTGACAGGGGTTGGTACCTGCTGCAGGTCATGGAGAAGGAAGATGACTATTTCTACATTGATGAGCAAACAAAGAATGCCCTGGTATGTACAAAGGTAGAAGTGCCGGTGGGAAAATACAAAGGACAAGTGCTGTCATTGTGGGAGCTTCTCTGTTCTGAGTACATCACAGAGGAGAAGAGGAAAGAACTGGTGAGGAAGTACAAAGAGGAATCTAACCATATTCTGCACAACATCATTGACACGATACTGAGTATCATTAGAGAAAAGGAGGAGGACAGGAGTGATGTCTGGTTCCAAGGAATCAGGCAACAAATAACAGCAGCGGAACTTCTCAGTGCACAGATAATCACAGAGGAAACAATGGAAAAACTCCACAAAGGAAAAGAGACGGCACAAGAAATAGCACGAATGGACAGCGTGAGAAGATACCTTGAAGGAACGAGCTGCATCGCCGGCGTGCTGGTGCCCTCCAA
>NW_010397183.1:0-2529 GCF_000710305.1 Buceros rhinoceros silvestris
CTGTGGATATTTTCTGCTTTCCCAACTCAGTGGTGAAGTATCAGGAGTTACGAAGTATTGTGTTTTGTTCATATTTTTACTTCCCCTCAAGAGTATTAGGTGGTTTTGACTTTTGCGTTTCTCCTGGCAGCAAATGGATTTAGTAATGGCGCTTGCATGGGAAGGAAGTTGTTCAGATTTGTTAATAACTGCTGCTTTCTGAGGCCAGCAGGTTACCTGTTATGTTTAATTACCACTGCCTCTGCCTAGCTGGAGGTTTTAATTGCAGATACAAACGAGCAGCGTCAATGATTATGAGGTGTTCAGCCACTGTGGAGTCCTGCATTCTCCTTTTAAGCACATTTTCCTGGCCACTGCACATGGGAGATAATACATTTGATGGACCTGAAAAGAAACAATGTTCTCTCACAAGGATGGTACTTATATCTGGAGATAAATATTCTGCACTTCTTGAGGACTCCTGAGAAACATTGTAAGCAAATTAATAGTAAAGACTTTCCTACTAAGTGCAATTGTTCCACAGGTGAAAAGCATTTCTTTCTCTCCTAGCAGTTCTATTGATGCGTGGAATAACTCTGCAATCAAAATTGATTGTGAAGCAGGTATGTTTATTTTCAGCTCTATAGAGTTGGGTGCAGCGAGGGTAGGTACCCTTAAGGATGCATGCAGGTTAAGCTGCAGCACTGGCCTCTTATTTAAAGCACTAAAGCATACATAGTCAAAGGATTGCTCAACCGCCTGATACATATGTATTAGATTATCCTGCTCTTGATGTAAATTAGGTCTCCTCCCCTTTGCACATGCACAGTCTTCTTACATGTTACAAGTCATGTAACTTCATGCATCGCATGTCTCTTTAACTTGGACTTATGCCTCCCCTGGGAGGAGAAAGTAATATTCAACAGTCTATTAAGCAGGCGCAGTTCGGGGGAGGGCTGGTCGTTATCTTGGTATCCCTTGCTCCGAGCCGATTAGGCAATATCTTCCTGCAGAGACAATTCCCCTCCTTTTTATCTTGTCTTGGACAATGAAGCGTCAGGTGATAAGACCCTCTGCCTAAGTCTTCGAGTGATAAGGGGGCGGCTGCCTGAACTTCTCGAGGATGGGACATTCTGCTGCTTCTGATTACTCAGAGCTTCAGGCAATACTCAAAAGCAGGGCAGTTTGAGCAATTAACAACAGGCAAAGGCATTTTAGCAAAGCTAACTAAAGGCGAAAGCAGTTTAAATCGTAGCATAGCTAACTAATATTCAAACCTGTGGATATTTTTCTACTTTCCCAACTCACTATTAATGACATTTGCTCTGAGATTTTCCTAATATATTAAATCTCTCAAATGTGCCTTTTGATGTCAACTGATGGTAACAATTTTTCCACTATGACCCAGTTCTGAATCGCTTTTCCTGCTGCCTTCACAGAAGTCTGTGACATTGGGAGCTTTCCTGGAAGCCTGTTTTCAATTTTCTTTGCTTTTAGTTTTGCAGTTTGGCACTTACTGAGGTGAATGGAGCTGATGTTAAGTTTAAGAATATTGCGTCCAAAGTGAAAATATATCTTGGTCTTGATAACGTGTGCTTGATCAGCAAGAGAGCGAAGGAATAAAAGTTTGTGAAGGTGTACTGCATACTTCAAGCACATAGGGGAAGCCAGTGCAGGGCAATCCAGTGCCATACAGAGGGGGTCACAGTAGCCCTGAATGAGTCTGCTCCAGAGTCGGGAGCTCTGAAATAATTCCAGCCTATGTGACCCCATCGAGGGATGGGGCTGATAATCAGCCTATTGATGCAGTACTCTTTGGTCTCACCAGATAGCTATCTCTGCAGAAGTGCCTGTCATTTGTTTAGAGTTACTGGCCCACATGGGTATTGCCAAACAGTGCTCACCATTCTGCTGTTAGATATGCACACAGAGCTTTCGAGTTAGTCCTTTGCTGCCCACACAGTCAAGGAATGCATAATAGGTGGTCTGTTTTCATGCGTGATGTCCCACATTAAGTTCACTGAAGACCTTCCTTTGACTTTCCAAGCAGTGTTCACAGGGAAGTAGCACGTACAATCTACTAATTATCTACTAGTAGATAACTTGGAAGATGAGTAGAGAGGTGACAAGAGCACAGGGTTACAACGCTTTGAAGACTATGTTGAAATTCATAGGATTTGTCTCATATCTCTTTGATCTTTAATTTCCGTTTTACTGTGTAATCTCACAGTAGTGTTCTCAAAATAAGGGGTGTTGCTGGTATGTGATAGTGGTATGAAAGATAAGAATTCAGAACAAAGTGTATTTTGTCCTATCAAAAGGCACACAGAATATATTTTAGGCAGCCTGAGTGTTACTCTCATTTGCATTAAAACCTCTTCTGTCATAGCAATGTGAAGAAACATTAGAAAATATTTTTACATGCAGTTTATACCCAGAAATAAATATAAATACCTGGAGAGAAATATAAAAGGGTTAAGGGAGCTGGCATAAATGTGACTGAGACTTTCAGTGGAGAAATTGATGCGTGGAAAAACTCCACAATCAAAA
>NW_010397184.1:0-890 GCF_000710305.1 Buceros rhinoceros silvestris
CCTGCTCTGGAGAGATCCCAACCCCGCCTGGGATTGGGATCCCAACCCTGGGGGATCCTGAGGGGATCCCAACACCTTCCTGGGCATCCTGCTCTGGTGACCCTGCTCTAGCAGGGGGTGGGACTGGGTGATCCCCAGAGGTCCCTTCCAGCCCCCACCACTCTGGGGTTCTGTGATTCCACATCTCAAATCCTCTCTGCAGCACTGGGAGAAGGGACAGGGAATACGGATCTACAGGAACCAGGATTTTTTGGTATAAATCCACTGGTCAAAGCAGTGGCGAGAGCCCGCACGGCTCCTGGGAGGACACCCGAGGACATCATTTCATCTCCTCTTGGGCATCTTCTCACCCACAAAGTGAGGCCCGGAGTGACGTGCTCTAGATTAATTAGCTGAATTTCCCATGAACCATGCACTCAGTTTTAAGTCATCTGTGCAATCAGACCGCAAAGCGAATTCTTCCTGCTGCGAGAGTCCGTGGAAGAGCTGAAGGTCTGCTGCAAGGTGCACAGTAACAGAGACTTCCCCAACGCTCTGCACAGGCTGAGTACTGAAAAATATACATCCCCAAATTCATCTTTTTGGTTGGTCGGCTTAGCTATTCTTTCACCTCTCCGGTAAAACTCCCATCAGCAAATGAAGACCTTGTTCCATGCTTCTAAAAGTGCTGTTTCTCTGAAGGTGCAGTTGGCATTTAAAATGCTAAAATTCTTCCTTAAAATGAGACTTTGCCGCACTGTGGAAGTTCACCTGCAGTCCTTAAGGGCAAAGGGCCAGCAGTGATCTAAAAACCCAGAATAACCCTTTGGAGCAGGTAAATCACTGCTTCATTTTACCAGAGAGCTGCCAGGGCTCATTTCTGCCCCGACGATGGCCGAGGCGCTCCCCTG
>NW_010397184.1:1113-1476 GCF_000710305.1 Buceros rhinoceros silvestris
CGCGCTCCTCATGCGGACGTTCTTGTAGTCCACCTCCAAGACGTGGCCGCTCTTGCTGCAGACGAAACTGTAGAGGAGAGAGACCCTTGTTGTGGCTCACGGGGGTTAAGGGAAGCAGTGCTGGGTTTAGTAAAACCCAGCTGGGTTCACCTGATGGAAAGCGATTCTGGTTCACAGGAACCCAAAAGGTCAACAAGGCGTCTGAGGGCACCTTCCACCCTACAAATCTACCTCCAAGTCCGCGCTTCCTATTTTACTTCCAGTCTCTTGGAAACGTTAATTAGCAAAAGAGCTAACAGCTCGGCATCGACCTCAGAACGGAACCTCGCTCTGCCACCGGACACAGCCTGGGGGAAGGCAGGG
>NW_010397184.1:1656-2033 GCF_000710305.1 Buceros rhinoceros silvestris
GCCTTTCTCGGGTAGCAACAAGGGTCTGGCATTGATGAATAAAGTAAAAGACCAAAAAGTGTGTATCTGTCCATTTGCGAGCGGAGGTGCTCCACACTCCTGCTGCTCACAGGCCTCAGGCTGGGGAGAGCTTCACTAAACACGGCACAACATCAGTACAGCAAGAGGAAAGGCCCATTTCTTGGGCTATTCTGCAAGCAGCTGAACCTCTCCTGGGAGGTGAAGCCTGCTGAAGAGGGGAGAGGCTCCTCCAGCTCCTGGAGGAACCCAAGGGCAGGGAAAACCCAAGGGAAATGCCAAACTCCCACAGCGGAGGGGGAAGGAGGATGCTACAGGCAGCAAGAGCTGCAGAGCTCCCCCCCGGCAGGCTGCCCCGC
>NW_010397184.1:2204-4382 GCF_000710305.1 Buceros rhinoceros silvestris
GGTCCTCTGGCTCCCGCTCGGCCGCGTGTCCCTCCTCGAAGGCCAGGTCGGTGAACTCCAGGGAGCGGTACTCGCCCAGATCGACGGGGCACGAGCGCAACGCTCCACTCCGCACTCGCCACAGCCTGATGTTGTCCCGGCCGCATGACACCATCCTGTCCCGGGAGAGACTGCGTGAGGACCAGGGCAGGGCTCTCCAAGGCCCTGATGAAAGGTCAGGCCCTCAAGGGCCACCAGCTGACAGCGAGGACCAAGAACAGGGATGGCAACCGGATGGCTGCAGCACCGCGATTCCCCCCACAGCTGTGCCAGAACCAATGCTTTTATTTGCATCACACACTACCTGGTATCATCAAAAAAAGCAATCTTCAAGGCCTGGATGTCCACATCCGTGTGCGCTTTGGCCAGCACGGCCACCTCTCCACCACGTGTCACCTGAGCAGTGTTCCACATCACCACCATCTGAAACAAGAAAACATGACAGCAGAGCTGCTCAGACGGGGAGAACTCAGCAGCAACCTCACAGCAGCCAATCAGCAGGAGCCTGCTCCGGAGCTGGGCACAAAGAATCGGTAACAGAGTGAAACAGAGGGGAAAAAACCTCTGGCACAGCGTCCCAGGGAAGCAGCTTTGCACAGCTTCACAGCAATATACTGGTGTGACAGCCGTAATTACAGGTTCCAAATCCCAGGGCTGCCTGGCAGCTGGGCTCAGGCTTGGAAAGAAAGTCCAGAGCACAGCAGGAACTCTGCCCGCTGGGACGCGAGAGCGGTCCCAGGGCTGAACCAGGCGCCAGGGCTGGAGCCAGCACGCGTGCGGGCACGCTGGCTCTCGCAGCACTCTGCTCCGACGCAGGTTTGTGTGCTCACGGTGCCCATCATGAGGGGCAGAAGAGCCAAACCCATTCCCCAAAGGAAGGGGAACCAATGTGGGTGATTTGATGCTCTGTGTTTCAGAAGTGTGTTAAAAACAGACCCAGGATCCCCGCAGAGGCTGGATGGGGTGCTCCTGGCCATCCTGCTCTCACCCTGTTGATCCCCCTTCCAGCTCACCAGCAACCACACAGAATGTTTCTTCCTGCTGTTAGCGATGGCACAGCTAACTGCTGGTGGCCCTCAGTAAAGGGTCAGTGGACGAAAACAGTTCCACTAATAGAGCAAAACCCCCAGGCCCAGGAAACGGTTTGAGTTTTGACTGTGGCACACGGGATCTGTGTCACCCCCCAGCTACACTGGTGGGTGGAAGCTTCAGTGCCCAGCAGCAATGCCTGCCACACTCAAAACCACAAGATTAAACCCCACATCTTGCCTAAATAGTACCAAAAAATAAGGTTTTGGGGCTCTTATCAGTGCCGACCCTCCCGTTTCACTGACCACAGTGGAGAACATGTCTACGGAAGCCCAGAGCAGAGGTTTGTCTGCAAAATCCCCGTGTAGTCTGAGAGAGCACCACCTCACAGTGCTTCCTCATGGGGCAGGGAAACCTCCGACCCCAAGTTTCAGGTCTCACCGTTTTGCCGTGCCCATCCTTCCCAACGCCACACAGAACGGCTCCGCTGTAGGAGAAGCTGCAAGAAGAGGCCACCTGGTGAAACACCGCTCCTTGTACCCCGAGGGCATCTCAGCGGGGAAGAAAAGGAGACAAGTGTGGTGTGGAGAGACAGCAAGACCTGAGGGGTAAGCTCAGGAGGGAGCTGGCAGCATCCTGGGCCAGCTGCCAGCAGGTCTCGGTGATAAACACGTGCAGCTCTAGGAGACCTAAAACTCAGCCCTGGTTTATCACACACGAACTGCACAGAAAACTTAACCCACCCGAATGCACTGTGCCCGGGCTGGAACCCACCTCAGGGACGAGAGGGAGCGGACATGGGTTTTAAACACCGAGAGGCAGCTACCCGTTGGGAAGTCCCAGAGACGCGCCACGCTCAGGGGACCAGCCTGTGCAGAAGCCAGCAAGGTGCTGCTCCCATTGAAGGCCAGCGCCGACACCTGTGGGAATCACCGAATCACAGACTGGTTTGGGTGGGAAGGGACATTCAAAGCTCAGCCAGTCCAACCCCCTGCAGGGAGCAGGGACATCTCCAACTACAGCAGGTTGCTCAGACCTGGGATGGTGCCAGGGATGGGGCTTCTACCACCTTTCTCCACAACCTGGGCCAGGTTCTCACCACCCTCAGCA
>NW_010397185.1:0-23365 GCF_000710305.1 Buceros rhinoceros silvestris
TATACATTATATAACCTATAATATAAATATAAAATGTAAATATACCCCAGTCATCATGAACACATAAGAGATGCTTTAAGTATGACAGCAGTCTACTTAAAACTGAATATGTTATTTGAAGAGGCTAATCGAGAACTTTCTTTTGCAGAAAGACACTCTGAGGACATGTAGATGTTTTTTTCATAACAAATAAATAAAAATACTCTCAAATCTCCATCTAAAACATGTACATTGCAGTGGCAGAACTGCACTTGTTTACTGCTTTAATAAATACTAGCTCCAAGTTCGTTGCTCCCATTTTGGTTTTGAAATTTTGTCTGTTTTTTCCAGGTGGATCAGCTGGCTTAATTAAAGATAGCGCTTTGTTCATATCCTTCACAATCACAATTAACATAATGCTGTTATTATAAAATTATGATGCCTGATGGTTTTCAGACATCTTTCAGAATGTCAATGAATTTGCAATGAAGTCATGCACATAGGTATGAGAAGACAGCTCTTTAAAGCCAAACGGTTCTAAGGTAACAGATACCTACGCTCCTTCACTCTCCTCTCAAGGTAATGCACTGTGTACATTCTTAATCTTGCTGCTTCTTTTCTTAGTTAACAGTGACCTGCAGTCTCTGTGCATAAAGATTAAAACTTGAATTAAAACATTACTCGGGGACTTCAATTACCCACTACGGATTTCCTGCCCCGGGACTTGACCCACTCCTCCAGCAAAAAATACTTACAATGAAAAAAAAAATGTCAAGCTGGGACAGGGCTGCCCGTTTGGTCCCTAATATCATCTGGGAACATAATGACTCAATTCATTTTGCCCTCAGATTAATGGAGCAAGCTCAAGTATTATAAGAAGCACTTTAATTCCCTCTGATGTTTTCATTATGAATTCCTTTGTGGCAGAACTCATTTGCAATAATGCATATGTAATTTTGGAAACCAAAAGGAAATCCTGTAGCCTTCAGGACATTATTAACCTGCAGAAATGCTGAGGCACACGTAAAACTCAAATATGCTAGCACCAGCAACCTCTTGAAACGTTTTGAGAATAAAATTGATAAGTAAAACTGCATCTTGCTACTTAGAAGTTAAAATGGCTGAATTAATAACTGTTAAAGTTCTAATGGTATTAGTGACACTTTAGCTGTCAGCTGAGGTTATTTCTAAGGATTCGAAGATATACACTGGTATAAGTCTAAAAAACCTCCAAGTGTTTATTATTTACAGATATTTGGAAGTGAACCAGCTGCACCTTTTTTCTCTCTCTCCCTTTTTTTTTTTGTGTGTGTGTGTGCGGTCCATTACATCCTTCTTTATTTAAGAGTTTTCACCAGCTGTATATAGGAGAACTGATATTTCGCCAAAGAAAAAATTCAGTCTTATTCGACTTAGGCTTTTAACATAGAGACACACCACTATATTTTGAAGCCCCTGTTGTCTCATTCAGTGCAATGGGCCCAAGGCTATTGTCTCCAGTGTTTATGGACTTATACAGTCAATGTCTGATTTCACTTTGAGATGGTGGCATAACTCTGGGATTGACTTCTTTTATTCTCTGTTACAGGACAAAATTTTTTTTCTGTATAAGATTCACAGTAAATGTAACTGGGGTCACCTGTTAGCCGGTGGCTGCAACCCCCATCTGCTGTGTGGCAGATGGGGAAATAGTAGGGACTACAAGAAACCAGAAGCCTCACTAAGAAGTTTTTTTCAATCTGCTCATGTGATTTTTGTAGTAAAAATCAATGCGTATACTATTTGTTGTTTCGAACCCACCCGTTCATATAAAGGTATCAATTGTCCTTTGAGAACAGATCCAGAATAAGAACGTAAGTATTCCTTTGGTTCAGAGCAAGAATCCATCTAGCTGAAGGACAGAGGGAGATGTAAATACAAGGAAAACATACAACATTATTTCCTAATGTTCTCAGAGGTTCAAATTATTTTCATTCAGGGTATTTCCTAAGTTTGGCATAACTTCTCTGTTTGGTAAATCTCAATCCATGCTATCTAAATGTTTTTCCAGTCTTCTCTACACCCACTCAAACTTGTGTTCAGAGTCTTTTGCAAGTATTCACACAAGTCTGCTATCCATTGACTGGAGAATCACTTGCTCTTTCTTGGTTTGAATCCAGCTCTTCTTAGGTTCCGATTGGTTTGGGGTTTTTTTCCCTGTGTTTTGTGTTGGATGAATTAATATTTCTTTGCCCACTTCATGTCATTCATAATTTCACAGTCATCTATTTTACATCCCTAAGTCATCTCTTGCAGATTAAGGAGCTCTAGCTTGCTCACTTGTTCTTCATGTGAGAGACAGCCCACACTTTTGACTGTGCTTATTGCCCTTCTCTGAACCTGCACCACCCTCCAGGACTCCCGTTCTTGGCAGTCCCCAGCTGCCCCGTGCCCGGGTCTGTGATATCTGGAGGTAGAGCAGCGACTCTTTCACGGGCACCCCCTTGCCGTGGGGAAAGAGCTTGCGTGCCCTTGTGAGGTTGAGAGCTCTGCTGCTGGTGGCATGTGCCTCCGGTGGGGTCTCCCAAGCCAGACAGGTCTCAACTGAAGGGTCAGACAAAGTGTGTCCAGGGGCAGGATGGGCTCACTAGCCTTCGGGCAGCCATCCTAGGAGAAGGACAACTCTGACTCCAAACCCGGGCAGATGGAGCTCGTTTAGCCTTGTAAGGCATCCATCATCTAAGAGAAGGATACTCTAACCAAACCTACGACCCGAGGACTTCGCTGTCACCGTCCAAGCTCGCTAGGCCCTGGCAGATGAACCTCAGGTGTAAAGGGTGGAGCCAGTTCTGCGCACGCTGGTGCCTCACCTAAAAAATCCACCGCGCTGGCCCAAAGGGTGCACTCGTTGCTTGCAGTGAGGGTGCGGAAAACCCTTCCCAGATATTTGTTCACGAAGCCAAGCCATGATGATGATGATGACGAACCTGCACCAGTTCTAACTCATCCTCTCTGAGGTGAGAGGACCAGGGTGCACACAGTATTCAGTGTAAAGGCAAATGTGAAATGTAAACATGTACAGGGACATAATTAATCTTTGGTGTTCTTATCTCCAGCTGTACTGGAAGTTTGAACTGAAAATGCAAGAATCCCCTGAGAAAAATGTGGAATAATTTGTCCTTCATCTGTTTTCCTTTATTCCTAATGAAGTCTGGCTCTCAGGCGTGAAATTAATAGAGTTTTTCAGTACTTTTTATAGCACTAATTATATAACTGCAAATACTACTCTTACTAATAGTAAAGTAAATAATAAATAAATAAATAAATATCTAATCTCATTGGGAATGTGTTTATACTCTTGACTATAAGAGTGTCCAGTACCAATGAGTTCCACAGCTGGTTTTGTTTGTGTTACAAAAGAAAGTATTTCCAAATCTGACCTTAACTTTTACAAGTCATTGTCATGGAAGGGTTGCTTATTGTATGCAATGTGAACGGATTTTAGCTTTAATGTATAGCATACAAAAATATTTATACAATACTCTCAAAATAAGGAAGTAAAAATTAGAATTGGCACTTTCCTAGAAATTAGTGCAATTTTGGCATCAATAACTATTTTATGTTAGAATAGTATCTAATTTACATTGTTGTCATTTTGGACTTCTGTAATACACAGTAGAAATAAATACCTTGAGTGTGTGTGTCTCTGTGTGTGTGTGTGTGTGTGTGTGTTAAAGACTAGCTTTTATTAAAATATATGTTGCAGAAACTCTTAAGCTAAAACACTTCGATATAAAATCAGTTACTGAACTGATCATAACATCAGTCTTTAAAAATATTCAAAGTGTAATTTTAACTGATCAGAAGACAACCTCAAATGTTCATTTTGTGATCTCTGTTGGACTGCTTGGCCGTGTACAAACCTCACTTGCCCTCCTACTTAGAGTATTTTCCAAAGATGTACTTGTTGGGACTGGCTCCATAAGTCAAAGAAAAATACAGAATCCTTTTCTCTCACTTCTTCAATTTTCAGGAAAAAGGGATTAGCAACAGTCATCAGTGAGGGTCCTTGAGAGATAGTAATGAAACTTGAAAGAATTTGGTTTCAGTATGCTACTATAAATTATCCTGGTATAGGAGGCTCAGACAGATTGATTTCTGACTCTGCAATTATGACTCAGAATAGTGAATACAGTGGTATTGCTGGCTTCTGAATGCCTAGCACAGCTCCTTTGGTGCTTTGAAAAATCAAGTGCAACATGCCTAAACTCACCTGTAATGTAAATCACTGCTAAATGCACGTGTTCAATGTTGTACTGTTTCAAAAAAACAGTCCAAAATCCTTTACAGGAGGACAACATTGGGCTTGAAACTGCATAAAAATGTAAACATTAGGACAGTAGGCAAGAGACACAAAGACAATAGAGCAGAGCCTCATTAAAATCACTGCATCATTTTTATTTCTGGCGTACTGGCTGTTTCAAAGATTGCTTGATGAAGAATAAACAAGACATAACCTCTAGAACCTTGTACTATGATTAGTCATTACCTCTATAAAGAAGATGTAATACAGTTCTGTCCAAACAGCTGGTGTTCCAGTTCATATAAAACCTCACTTTTCACAAAAGCCAGTAAGTCTGACAACCATGCGAAATGGAAACCTTCCCAAACTTCCTGTGAACTGAAAGCCCTCCTGGATCTCAGCTGCACAGGACCTGGAGTGGCAATCCACTGCAAGTGCTCTTTGTAAAAAGTGGTGAGAAATAGTTCCTGTAAGGCATAGTTCACATATTATGGGCTTGGGGGACTCATGTCGTAAGACCTCCGCTGCTCATAAAGGGAGCCCAGGACAAGTGACTCAGAAGTACCTCTCCACCTGGCCAGTTTCAGGCTCCATGGCAGAACACCTCAAGCACCTGGCCTGTCTGAAGCCATCATGGGAGTCTAATTTGAAGCCGCTTTGCCTGAAAATCCACCTGTGGGCTGGAGTAGCAACATAATGGTTCAGTAAATGAAGCAGTGCCAGCGAGAGCTGTGAGAAACCAAATGTTTGCTCTGATAAGCATTCAGAGTCACTCTAACTGGCACTTCCCCAAAGGAATTCACTTTTTCCCAGGAAAACACCACACCTACTACAGGGCAAGTACCATTCCTGAAAGGCTCAGTACTAACAGTTAAGGGAATAATTACAGTCTCTTCAGGATTGGGTAGTAACTAATATAAGCAGTTTGCTTTAATGTTGTAAAAGGATCCTGGGAGCGTTTAATTTATAGGATAGTCACAGTAACCTGGATCCCAGACTCTGTCCTGGATTTGTTGAAGGCTCACTGAATCCATGATGTTTCCAGAGGAATATTTCAGTCTATAGACACTTAGACTGTTTGATATAATTTGGGTTTGTCAGACATCCTGGCCACAGCCAGTGTCAGATCAGTCACTCTGATTTGGAAAAATTTCTTCTCACTTTTCAATGGGAAAACAGAAATTTATCTTACTTCTGACCATTAATTTGTCGTAATTCTGACTGAAGGGATTGCTAATAATGGTGTAGTTCAGCCTCTAGAGTTCACTCAGTCCTTGGTCTTATATGGGACAGACAGTAGAAGTGTCAGTTAGCAGACAGTTGTCCACCAGGAATGGAAATAAATTACCAAATAATTTAGAATATCTTACTAAAACCACAATTTTCAATGACAACTCACCCTAGCTAAACTGAAGCTGGTACCTGACAAGTCTTCATTGTTTTACTTTACTCCTCTAATTTCAAGAATCAGCTTTAAACTATTTTATCTTAATACACATACTGAAATTTTCATCTAGCTTTGACCATAATGGTCACTATGTCTATTTGTTATGTTTATTCAGGTTTAGTTCTATATCAATTATTTCAGTCTTCAGGGATGCTGGAGCTGAGACCAAAGTCACCCTTTTAAAGGTCAATGCACAGCCACTCTACAAGTTATTTATAAGAATATTCACAGCAAATTAATTGCATAAGTACATGTACTTTTAGTAGACAATTCATTTTACACTGCTTTTAGAAATGCGTGATTGACATGAATATGTCTCTTGATATACTAATCTACTGTATAAATACAGGAAGTCATACTTACTGGTGGTAAAGTGACCATAATATGGATGGTGAAAATTTTCTAAATAGAAAATTACTGTCTGTGCCTGACATTAAAATATTCTCCAGAAGTCTCAATACTTGTGTTGTAGAAACCATTAAGTCCCTTCTGATATAGTTAAAAATTTTAAAGGCAATACTCTTCCCTTCTAATGGTAAAATGATTCTCATCTAACACTTCAGGTTGAATCCATCTTTGTGTATTAATTTCCTTAATCTTTGCTTTGTCATTGATTACTTATTAGCAAGTAAGGGAAAGACTTTTATTTTGAAGAAGCACTGTGTGCTTATTTTTCACTGGCCTGTTGTCCTACAGAATAATGATCAGAAGAGAAATGATTTAAGGGATTTAAGTGCATTGCTTTTACAGTTCAGTCCAAGGAGGATATTTTAAGTGCAATGAAAAACTTCACATAAGGGGGAAACCCCTACACTTCTATTCAATTTATGCCAGAAAATCTACTTAAGAACTTTCTTCTGTATACATGTACAATAATAAAGTTTGTAGTTGGCTGCTAAACTTCAAATAACAGTGTTATTAAGATTAAGGCTGCACATTAAATACAAATCAGGACACAGAAGAAAGTAGGAGATGGTAAGTGTATTGATATATTTTATGTTGGCTAGACATTGGAAGAATTCAAAGAAGAGGGACAGACTTGTAGTCATTAGAATGGCAGTAGGAGATGACAGTGATATGCTCTGTGTTGGAAGGTGATAAGTGTTTTAAAGCACTTGATGGCATCAGAAGGAAGGGTGAGAAAGCAGATGTTATGCTGTGAGAGCAGTAGGGGAAGAAAGGATGCTGGGTGAAGATAGAAAAGATAGTGTCAGACCAGAGAAAAAAGAGGAAAAAATCTGCTTTGTCTGGGTAACACCACATTCTTCTGGGCATTTTACCTATTATTTCTTCAAGCACTAGAAAAATAACTGCAAGTTTTCAATACTACAGAAAACACACTTACCCTGTGCTGATCATATCGTACCATATTTAGGCACAGACTATGATCAGAGAAAGCATTCCCCGATCACTCTCCTCCCCTGGAGAGATACAAACATGCATCTTCCCCTTCAGTCTTCTCTCTGCTCACACTGAGAGTGACGATTGGTCAGACCTGCTCACCAGAATGACCAGGTTGCTGGGACAAGGAGGTAAAGCACGTGACACAAGTCATGCATTTGCACCCAGATATATGGGTACATGCATTTTCAGCCTGGTGCATGGCAGAAGAAATAAATCCTGTCTGCTGACAAGGTCTACAGCAAAGCTCTGCACCATCTCCTATATGGAGCATAAGCCATGCTCTCCCTCTCCCAGAATCAAAACCAGGTAACCTAATGGGAATTAGAACTCCTGTAAGTGGCCACCTCAAGGTAGCTTTCAGATGCTGACCAATGCAATCATAACAAAAACCTTGTCTAGCAAGGAACAACAAATAAATTATTGGTATTTGTGACTTCAAACCACAAGCTGTAAATACCTTGTGGTATTTCTTGCACTACATACTAGTACTCACTGTGTGGTTGCTATTTTATTACACTATTCATAGGTGGAAATAAAGGCATAACTGATTCTAATAAGTGACAGACGTTGCTAGGGTAGGAGGTTTTCACAGGATTATATGCAAAAATAAAATACAAGTCTTAGCTATTTGACAGAATCCTTTTCTGACAGGGTTGAGATTTCTTTTTGGTTATTGCATAAGCTCAGCAGATTCAGCCAAAGCACAGCTCATCAGCTTTCTATTTCTCCTGTCACTGGGTAGGCATATGTCATGATCCTCTGAGCACCTCAGAGTCATTTAAGAACCCCTTCCTAAATCAGTTCTGTAATAGGCTTTCTACTGGTGATGCAAACTATGTCCTTGCAATTCATGTTATTACAGCTGCCTCAGAGTCCTGCACTGGACCAGGGCAGAGGGTATCCACAATTTGTTCCGTTTGTAAGTATTCACACCTGATAATCGCAGAGCCATAAGGCTGAAAGAAAAACGAGCTCCTGCTTATTTCTGTTAGAAGAAACCAATACACTCCAGAAGGCATCATTTATATAAGTAGCAGAAATGCTCCAGAGATGATTCTGAAGTGTTACAGAGGGCACTTGAGGATTGACACATGTGCCACCCTGGGCTATCAGCCACTCTGCCCTTCCCTTGCCCACAGTCCCTATGGATGCTAGCAGGACATTGGGCCTGAACCAAAACTCATGGCCCTCAGCAGCCTATATCTGGTCAGGAGCATCACCAAACAAGTCACAACTCTGGGCTATCTGACTTCTGACCAGGTGAGAAACATGGAGCTCTGTTTGCAACTGAAAAAGTTAAATATAGTGAAAGGGGTCAACACAGTGTGGAAAGAAAATTCCTCTGTCTGAACAAGGGGAACATGCCCAGTGCCAGGTGAGGGGCTCAGCCCCATAGCTGCTGAAAGACTGAGGTCAGGGGTGGTATTCAGGCAGCAGGTCTCCAAAAGGGGTGAGGCATTTGAGGTCTCCCAAGGTGAGCACTTCAGTTGAAATCACAGAAACAGGAGCTCCGCTTATAAACAGTTGAACCTTTCTCCCAAAGCCAAGCAAGATGATAATCATCCGTGTCCCTCTCCATTTCAATAAGTATTGAAACAGTTAAGCAGTTTAGCAGAATATATCAATCTCAACTCCTAAAATGTTACATAAACCATAGATGAGAAAACTTTCTAAAGGAAGAGACATGTCAAGCTTCCTCAGGCAATGGCAGGGCTTCGTGACCCATGAAAGGGAATATTCTGGGCAAGATGGCCACAGTGTCTGGCACAAAGTGTGGTCAGGACATAGCCTGTCTCAGGACATAGTCTGAGAATATGGGCAACCTAGACAGGAGTAAAACAGTTTTGACATGCTAAAGAAAGAGAGGTATGGGTCAGGAAAGAGAGAAGTTGCTTAAACAGTTGGCACTGATGAGAAAACTCCACCTGTCTGGTCCTTTGGCTACTGAGACTAATTCTTGGATTTCAGAGACTCACAGTCATTTTGGTTGGAAAAGAACTTTGAGATCCATCGAGTCCAACCATTCACCCTGCACTGATAACCAGTTGTAACTTGGTTATCACAGACATACATGCAAACTCTAGAAAGGTCATTTAAAATAACTAAGAGCAAGGCATGTTTTTCCACACACCATCTTTTGTTTAACTATTTAAAAAAAAAAAACAAAACACAGTTTTTTCTGTTTAATATTCCAGAGGGCGTTCACGGGGGTCTGTGGTAACAAAGAAAAGCCTAGGGAGTAATTAGATTAATTAACCCTGTTTCTTTCCTAAAACATGGGCCTAAGTAAGATACTGTCTGAGGTCTCAAATAAAATACCATCTTTATTTTCTAAAAGACCTCTAATTGAACTTAGCCCGATTACTGCTGCTGAAGCTGTAACACACTGGTGTACAAAGTGTTGTCACATTTTGCTCATTATTTTTTCTTTAATTTGGAAGACTCCTAGGGCATCTTTCCACAAAAACAGGTTAAATATCTTGGGAAATATACGGTAAATACATATAAGAAACTACTCCATTCAATTTCTTTTAAAAGAATAATGTATGTAATATTACTCCATTGATTTGATTTTACTGTGTGGATGGATAAAGCATAAAGCCACAGATACTCTCTTTTCTTATAATACAGCTTTTTCTTTGATGCTGCTAAGAAGTCCTAATGTTGCTGACTTTAGTACTGTAGCAATTACTCACTTCATCATACCAATGAACAGTGAGCTTGGTCCTTAAATGCACTCCTCAGACACGAAGTACATTATACAAGCAGCTGCACATGACCAAGCAGGTGTTTAGTGAACTTCAATGTGAGCTTGCCTCTCTAGATGCAAGAAGCCTTTGATTTATATATCAAAGCACAATGCTAATGAGAGCACTCGCTGCGCTATACCTTGATACTTCAGGTACATCTCACTCCCCTGAATGCTGAAGTGATTAAACAGAAATTCAACATACTTCTAATTAGAGAACTGCTGTCTCAGAGTCTCAACATTTAACTCTTTATTTTATATTAGGTCTAGACCATCACCAACTCTGCTCCTATACACTCTAAGGTCTATTTATGATCCATCCTGACACACTAATGGTTACAGGTACTGCTCAAACATGAGGTCATAAAATGAGACAATCTCTTGTTGCTCCATAAGTAGCACAAGCAAGGACGACTGACAAGTCTGTGGATGTTCAATGATGGTGACCAACTTGATCAGTGGGGCTACTGAGAACTGTCTTGTCTTTCCACGGCTCCCAGTTCCATTGCTTAACCACACCTGTATGGCTTACAAGTGCCTTGTGCCTGCCATAGAGGTTGCAGAAGGCTCTAGAGAGCAAAAAAACTACAGACAAAACATATAAGATATCACTGTCAATGTTTTTGTAAACAAAATATGAATGTTTTCTTCACTATGATTGTCTCTTATTCCAGTGGAAAGTTAATTTTACACATTCTGAACAAGCTTACTTACACAAAAGATGATTTGCTGAAGTTAAGTCGACCTAAATTTCTCAGAAAGAGAATTTGGCTGAAAAAACAACATTGGTTTTTCAAGACTTATTGAGGGGGGTGTATATAAAAGCATTATTAAGATCTTCCTGTGGCAGCACTAAGGAGTAGTTTGACTTGCAACGCTAATCAGCCTGGTGTAACAGTCTTGACTTTAAGCTAAGACAGATTCTGTGTTCTTCACGATTCTGTCATTCATTTATGCTGCACCAGCATTTTGATTCTAGACTGATTTACCATTCTGTAATTCCAGTCACATTCAAAATATAGAGGATTTCTTCAGTATTAATTTTCTTTATTTCTTCAATATTCTTCGCTTCTTCAATATTAATACACTCATCAGTTTTTAAGTTCTGCCTCCTGCATTTGAAAACTATACTCAGTGAAACTCACCGAGATGTAAAAATCAGAAAAAAAAACCCAATTTGCTAGTGAATAGATAACAAATGTCAGCTATTTCCAAAGGGCAGAAAATGAATTGCGGAGAGCCTTTACTGTAAATTCTTAGCCCCGAAACAGAGTAAGAATGAAACTTTTTTTACTGTTTCCTGCCACTTCCAAACGCAGAACCCTGCACATAGCATGCATTCTGTGCGGAAAGCCTTTGCTGGAAGTCAGCAAGAGACAATAAACTCACTAGACATATAGCTGAGTCTCCATGCAAAGAATAATTGGTGCATTGCTTCTAGAAGCATATGCATCCTGCATGTCCCAGAATGGCTCCTTAATATGATTCTTGTGTGTTTATACTGCCAATACTGAAAAATAAAACAAAGTATTTGGAATATAGTGCTACTAAGCATGAATTTTTAAAGTTGACTTTGTAAAGCGTAAATCTGTCGAGTGTAATATTTTAAGCATGGTTTCAGAAAAGCAATTGGGGTAGTTAATTTTCAGAACAGAAACCTAGTTGGGCCAGACTACTAATGACAGCAAATAAACCCCAAAAAGATACAAACACAACACATTTATTCTTCTGCTATATAAGTTTTCCTTCAAAGTTTTAAAATGAGGAATTAAAGATTCTTGGGTTTTGGTTTGGTTGGTTGGTTGGTATGGTTTGTTTTTTGTAATTAGGAGGTTAACCAGGAATTTAACAACCATGATGAAAGAAGATTAAGTACTTTTAAAAAGATTTATCAGGAAAAAAGATGTAGCTTCTTGCAAGACACTGTCCGGAAAAGTTATTTCTTTCTAGAAGGAAATTATCACAATTTTATAAGTAGACAACATCTTTCAGAGTTCAGATACCTACACTATAAATACAGAAAGGTATCCAAGTATTAAGTTCTTCAAAGAAGACAAATTCTTTTATAAAGTTTCATCATTCTGACTGACTACAGGATTGGGGCAGAAATAGCACATTACAAACACATTTCTCAGATAAAATCTTTAATCAGTTCAAAATCTCTCACTGTCTTCATGGAGACTACCATTTCTAACTGGAATAGTAGTATTTTATATAGAACTTACCAAAACCTTATTTATAGTCAGTTTTATTTCTACTTTGGCCACTGACAATCAGCTCAAGTTCCCTCAAAAATTTCTACTTATTAATTTCTATTGAAACGAGGAATACATTGTACAGAGTGCTCTACAACTCATGTAGGATATTACAATCCCTGCTAGAAGACAAAGAAAATTAGAAAAGTGACTCTATCTTTTATTATTTAAGGCTGTCCTAGCAAGAAAAAAAAAAAAAAAGTGCATTTTAGTCAAAGGACAGTTAAACCATGAATATGAAGAGATGACATTTCAATAAGGTGGATTTCTGTGTAGTTAGCTTCTCATTTCTTTGCTTCTAGTCAGACTTCTAATAAACTAACTGGTACACCTATAAATTATATATAGGATTAAATGCACTGTATATTATAAAAGAGATGTTTTATTGCTTGAGGTGACTGCTGCAAACAAATCTCAGCTTTGTAAAACTAACTTTGAAATTGATATACTGATCTCATTTTAAAACTTGCATGAAAAATATCTGCTTATCATCTGGGTAGTGTAGCTCCAATAATAGCATATTCGAGTGTGGCACATCCAATATTCAAGTCAAATAAAATGAAGAAACTGTGAAAAAAATACAGAGGAAAGCACTACAGGAAAGGAGCTTAACACTTTAACTCCCCAGTTCACATTCAAAATCTTGCAATGAAACCACCAACCCCTTAAGTTATTGAAAGCAGAGGACCGCAAAAGCTTCACGCAGTTTGCCCATAGAAAGGTTCTGAGCAAACTAGCAGTACAAGTGCTCCTAACCGGGGCTGAAATGGCACGTTGAGAAAGTACAAACATCTTCTTCTGTAGCTGGTGGATTGACAGAACAGAAAAGCAATATGTACAGTATCTCAAACTGTCATTCCTGATTTAGCACTAAATGTGATTATGATGGTGTGTCAAAAGAATATATCCATGCCCGAAGTCCTAGCACAATCATATATTGAATAAAACTGGTTGTTGAATATTTAAGTCTGCCTCTGCACCACTTACAACTGCTGAATGGATCCATCCTTTTATATGACAAGAATGCATACGCTTTTTCCATTTATTACACAGAATTGAGAGATACATTGAATGTAGAATACAACAGAACAGCCTATCCTCTTACTCAGTGTAGCACGGGAAAAAATTATTTCCATTTTTAAATTCACTGAAAATAATTATCCTTGGGAATCGGTATTGGGACTGGTGCTGTTTAACATCTCTGTTAACATGGACAGTAGGATTGAGCGCAGCCTCAGTAAGTTTGCCAACAACGCCAGGTTGTATAATGTGTTTGGCACATTGGAAGAAAGGGATGCCATCCAGAGGGGCCTTGACGGGCTCTAGAGGGGGGCTTGTATGAATCTTGTAAAGTTCAATGAGGCCATGCTGGACCTGTGTGATGAGTGTATTGAGAGCAGCCTTGAGGAGAAGGACTTGGGAGTATACTTGTGAATGAAAGGCTGGACACAAGCTGGCAATGTGCATTTGCAGCAATGGAATCCAAGTGTATCCTGGGCTGCATCAAGAGAAGTGAGACCATCAGATGGAGGGAGGTGATTCTCCCCCTCCACTCTCATGGGACCCCACTCGGAGTACTGCATCCAGCTCTGGGGCCCACAACATAAGATGAACCTTTTGGAGGAGGTCCAGCGGAGGGCCACAAAGATGATCAGAGAGCTGGAGCACCTCTCCTTTGAAGTCAGACTGAGAGAGCTGGTGTTGTTCAGCCTAGAGAACAGAAGGCTCTGGCGAGACCTTATAGCAGCCTTCCAGTACCTAAAGGGGCCTACAGGAAAGCTGGAGAGGCACGTCTCATAAGGGCGTGTATTGCTAAGTCAATGGGTAATGGCTTTAAAATGGAAGAGGGTAGGTTTAGATTAGATATTAGGAAGAAGTTCTTCACTGTGAGGGTGGTGAGACACTGGAACATGTTGCCCAGAGAATCTGGAAGTGTTCAAGGCCAGGTTGGATGAGGCTTTGAGCGACCTGATTTAGTGGGGGGTGTCTCTGCTTATGGCAGGGGGTTGGAACTAGATGATCTTTAATGTCCCTTCCAACCAAACCATTCTATGATTCTATTATTGTTCTTTACTTTATATCAACGCAGCTGTCAGAACTAGTCAAAGAGGATGACATTTCTCCAAATAAAATATTAAGTCCAAGAAGAGATTCTTAAACCTCTGAAATTCTGACTGGAAAAATAATCTGCACAGGTCCTCTGATTTGTCTGGTAGTTACCAAGAAGTTAAGAATATTTACCAGACCAGATTATCAATATTTCATACAAGTTTATTTTGGGGAAAAAGTCTTATATAACTGAATGATTAAACAAAGTGAAGGAACTAATGATTCTGCCTTTAAGGCTGTGTATTAGAAGCTGCAAGATAACTTAGTCAGCTTTTGTTTGGCTTTTTTTTGTCCATAAAGCATAGAGGTGCTTCAAGAATTATATTGCCAGAGTGTTGGTTTGGGTTTTTTTCTAATTCCATCAGGAACTACCAACTGTTTTATTTACTGGAAAGGTCAGAGAGGAAATTGGAAGGGATAACCGTGCATAGCTGAACATTTAGTCATTAAGACGAAAGGCAATATTAACATTTTCACCACACCTAAAAAGAAAAAAATGCATATAATATTTTTGAGTAAGACTAAAATTATACATTCTGGTGATACTGCAACACAATCCCTTTTCAGTCTACTCATCCTAACTACATAGCTGCATCATCAGCTGAGGGCACTGCATTTCACTATGTGCTGTGTTTCTGTTCTGTCAGTATGCACGAGCAAGTGGTTTCTCCTGGAAGCAGAACTACATCAAAGCACTGGAAGAAGTGATTTTGTAAACCTCCCTCACTGAAAAGCAAGACAAATACTGGCCAAAACTGTTGGCAATTAGTAAGTCATAAAATAAATGTAGCATGATGTCAGTCTGGATAGAATGAGCTGGAAATTGCTTTCTTTCCACATTTGGAAAATAGCTTCACTTGAAGACTGTTGAGAAAAGGAGATATTTTAGGAATGTTGACTCATTCTGTTTTGACATTTCATTTAATGTCAATTTTTATTTTTATTTTGAAATGGCATTTTTCATTCCAGAATTGCCTTATTCTAAAGGGAAGGTTAACAAACATTTCAACCGACATCTCCGAAGGTGCATTTGGTTGAGGTTTTTTCCCTTCAAATTTACTTAATTTTTTTTTCCACAACCAAAGGAAAAAGTGTATTACATGATCAGCTTTAATTTAAAGGCTTAGCAAGCCAAAGCCTGTGGAGATCTTTGAATTGTTACATCAGAAGATTACTACAAGAGTATGACATTTTATTATTAAAAGGAAAAAAATTCATAAAAGGACTCCTGTCCTGTTATTCATCTTTTCCTTCCCTCCAACTCCAATAACTTTTCTCCTTTATCTCAGATCCATTTCTCAGATCTGTTTGTAAGCAGCAAGATCTGTGTCCAAGCAGCAGCTTGGTTGATATCTTCCTCCTCTTATAGGAAACTTATTAACCCCTTCCATTTATGTTCATTCTATTCCAAGCTCCTCTCTACCCTGACTGTCATTTCAGCCTGGTGGATGCTTGGACTCCATCTCTCCTGGACCCAGGTCAATTCCACAGCCTTTTTCTGAGTGACAGTATGTCCCAGTTAAGCAAGATGTTAATGGTGAACAATGAAAATAATTAAGCAGTCCAAGCATCCGTTCACATAACTAATTAGTCTAGGAGAAGCAGGAAGCAGACAGCATGTTCTGAACAAATTCTGTTAATGAAGAATGGTCTGACAGAGGTAATTCTAATTGCACCATGGTATGTCTAATCTAATTCTGCTAATAGTTTATTTGCACTCTAAATCATCTCTGTCAGCTCAGATACTGCAGCCTGGTGATATCACATAGTGCTAGTGAAATCTAATTAGAACAAACATATAAGGCAGAAAGATGTTCTATCTGAGCATAAGTGTTTAACTGCTCTGAGTACTAGGCTGGTTGGGAATTCCTTGATGAAAATGCTCTTTTGAGTACTTTCCTTGGGAAAGACCAGTTCATCACAGCAAAGTGTTTGCAGGAACATATTTGAGAACCTACTCATGTAGGGAATATCTCTTAAGTTGTTCCTTGGAAAGTACTACTGACTGAAGTTCAAGTACTTGTAAGGCCATGATCAAAGGATTACCATCAGCATAAGGAACTGTGACGGATTGGCAGGGGAGTGAGCTTTTGTTCTTCTCCTTCTCTCACCTGAGCACAGGAAAGAGTTCTCCTGACTTTTGGAAAAAGAAGCGCCAGCCCTCTCGTTTCCCTGATTGGGAGTCGAGATATTCAGACACACCTCAGCAAATAAGCGCATAAAAAGGGGAGTTTGAGACACTCAGTGCCAGCCAAGCTGCAGCATTTTTGACTTCTGGCCTGGGACTGAGAAGACTTTTCAGAGAGAGAAAAAACCACATCTGCAGTTACCTCAATACTCCTGGAGCAGTAAAAAGACTCCTTCTGCGAAGCAGGTAGACCTTTCTGCTTTGCCAATTACCGGCAGGGATGGCTTTGGACTGAGTTCAACCCAGTAAGGGGTACAACCGGCTGTAAACCCTCAGATTCTGCATGGAGGGGGCAGATACCCATGGCGAAAGGTAGCACGAACTGGTTCCAGATGCTCGGCACAGAGCCTCCGCAGACGCAGGGAATCCACAAGCATTCCCTGAAGGTCTGGTCCGTATTCTGCTCCGCAGATGGGTAAAGCAAGAAGCCTCAGAGTTTTGCCTCCGGTAAACTCAAGTCTCCTTCCAGCTACCCCATAGGAAGAAGGACTATGTTACCGCATGGAGGTTTGCTCCAGGAGAATTTTTCTCAGACTGATAACTTGTGAGGTGACGGACAAAGACTCCTTTCCTCACACACACGCACACAGCGCTGCAACTGCATGGCAGGTTCTTTCTTTGTAAATGGGAGTTGTGGGTCGAGATGGGAAACTGTATTATACTTGTATACGCCTATTTATTTATTCATCAATCTCTCTCTCTCTCTTTTCCAGTCCTGTTTAACTTTAAATGATTGGTTTATGGGTTTTAATTGTGTTCACTATTGAAATGCTTCTGTTTACACCTCCCTTTTAGTTAATCTTTTGTCTGTTTTTCTTTTGCCTAAACAAAGCCTCGAATTCAAGCCATAGTGAGCTGCTAAGCTCCCTTCTATGTAGGATTTGGTGGGTTTACATTCCCTCCGAACCTGCGTCATCACAAAACCCTTTTGGTTTTAACAGCCACATACTTTTTAACCCATGACAGGAATATTCATCCCTTCTCTGATTGTTTTCCTTATACATATATTCCTAACACCAACTCCTAGAATAAGCCCTTGCCAAGAGGGTTGGTTCTTCATTGTAGTAGATAGAACAATCTCAGTAAGAGGACCATCACAACACCTACTCTGCATCACTTAAGACTGCTGGAGAGAAGTACTTGAAAGATTCCTCAAGTGATGTTGATGGACAATTAGGGAAGGTAACACCAGAGCCTGAAAATCTATAATCCATACCAGTGGCTGACTGCAGGACATTGCAAACTGCTAGGAAAAAATTATTCAGAAAATGTGGGAATGTTCTGCTCCGTACAAAATGATGAAGAAAAAATGGACAGTTTCTTGACAATAAATCAGACAGTCAGACCAGCCAGTAGGAGATGACTACCTGCCATGTAGCAAACGGTTATGCCGATCTCAAGCATTACAGGTGAACTGTTAGCAGTTAAATAAGAAGCATATCGTAAAAATGGGTTTAACTTTACATTGCATTTTAAAAATCTGATTTTGAAATCAGTGTAGAAGTGAAAAAGAAAAATAACAAAAACAAGCTAAGTAAGAGCTAAGTAGCTAAAAGGTGTCATGTCACACTGCAACAGCCAACTGCAAACATCCCAGAAACTGCTAAGAAATGTAGACAGTCAGCTAAGAAACTCCAGATGAGAGAGATCCCAAAACCATGTTCAGTTCTGGCAGGTTTATGAGAATTACAGAGTTTCAGTTGCCTACACACACACACACTTTGGAGGCCATATGAGAGTCTTTAGTGCATTCCAGCTGATCTCCACAGCTGTGTATATCTCACACACCTGTATCGCAGCCGTCAATCCCCTGTGGAGGTGATCCTGGCAAGCACCTGTGTGAACAATAATATAAAGCCTCATAACAAGCTGCACGTCCCAGAAAGGGTAAAATGGTTGGTATCACCAGGAAAGAGTCCCTTTAGAACTACCTCTTCATCACTCTTTAAGGGAAGAAGCATGTACAGAAAATATTTTTATTTCTGAAGTGAGGGGAAGAACACTGAGGCTGGAGGAAACTGTTGAGTTACAATCCTGAGGTACCTGCAGAGAAGCGGCATGTTTACAGAAAATCAGATTGATGAATATTTAACCATAGACATGATTTTGACGTAGGAATTAATTACTAGTGTCTTAATAACTGTAAGAGGCATCTTTATGTCAACATTAAAAAGACGAGCTCTGAATGATATTCTTGTTGAGACACAATTTAATTTGTCTTTCGTCTTGAACCATTAACCCAGACTTCTGACACTGACTGTCCTGTCTGTAGCAGAAACATGCCCACCAAGCAGATGCCCAATCCCATCTGTCTTCATGCCTCTTACTCTTTGTGGTTAGTAGTGTCAGCTACCCGCATTCTGGTTGATTCTTCTAGAAAACTTCCACCCAAGCTAGAATATCCAAGAAATGTACAACCATCCCAAAAGTTTTTGGGCCCCAGAAGCCTCCTACACACGCAGCTGAATAGGAAGGACTCCTTAGCACCAGTATTTGGGCAGTGGGAGAAAAATACAGTGGTAAAGCGCCTGCAGCCTAAAACTTTAAAAGATTCAAACTTCTATTATAATCATGAGTTAATGGATCAGCGTTTCCAGTACTTGAGGGTTTTTTTAATTCATTTTTATGAGAAGACAGATGATCACTACTTATTGTGTCAAAGACCAGGTTGTTTGAGAGGTATATGGACACATTTTGAATTCCATCTTCTAAAACAAATTACACAAAGACAGACAGCAAGTCGCCCTTCAAGATTAAACTCTTAAAGAGCAGACAAGAAAGTTCAAAAGCAAAACTTTGCTGAAAGAGAGGCATTCAGTGACAGGATGGAAAACATACAGAAACACAGTCCCCCAGGTGGAGCCTGGCACACACATTCCATTTAAAAAAGATAAAAGGAAAAAAGAAAAAACAGTGAGACTAGAAACAAACAAGTAAACAAGAATCTTTTGTATGCTCTGGGGAGGACATATCAGGATGAGAAGTATTCTCTTCTCACTGCAGACTTTGTTTGTGATACAATTTTTTTTTTCCTGGTCCTTTAAAAAGTTTGACATACTATTCCAAATAACTTTGCTGTAGTTTAAAAAAAAAAAGCAGACATTTCTTAGCTTTATATATGTACTAATGTGTGCAAGTATGCATACATATGTACTTTTACCACTGTACCCCCTTATATTTGGTATAACTGCTTTTCACTGGACTACCAAAGTTTTCAAGGTAATGTTAATGGATATCTGGAGGTATATCTGGGGAGTCAGTAAGCATTTTGCATAGGAGAATGGACTATTCAAAGGTTTGACTATACCACTGTGCACTAATACTATATATAGAGAGGTCTTCAAAAACTTTTCTGCTCAAATCGCATCTTATTCCAGATGGTATTTGGAAAAATAACTTGGGAAAAAATAGCAATGGTAGGAGCATAAGAAAACTCCTGGTTTTAGATCCTATATTTATCCGTGTGCTTTATTTCCTTACCTCTGCACAGACATCTAAAACTAACAAGCTGAGTAGATCTGATTTAAAAAAAAAAAAGGAATTCACATGAGGAGGAAACTCTTTGGCCTCTCCTGACTCTTATAACACAACCAACACTCATGAGCTGGTCACACAGAAACAAATTTTAATTTGCAGATTTAGACCGGCAAACATGTACAACTTTGCTCAGATAAATAAATGGAACTGCATATGAGCTTAGAGGTAAATGTGCCCAGATATTTGCAGGACTGAAATCTCTCTTTCAATCTTACCGGTGCTAGTCCAAACTTTTCTTCCACTCTTGCGTTATTTGGATTTTCCCCCTCTAACACAGATGGGGCAAATATCAGAAGATCTCTAGGAGGAGTTTTCATTCTTAATCTCCAGGGCTTACACAGCTGTTGCAAAAAAAAATCTATGAATTTCTGATAAGCATGAGGTCTTATTTAGAAATTTTTTATATCAACTGCTTTAACAATCTCCCTATTCACATAACAGATTTCAGCGATAATGCTGCCTTCATTTAAAGCTGATTGACAGTGGATGAGACCCATGCTTTGGTTAGTTATAATTTCACTAATGGTAACCATTCATTTCAGAGTGCCCCAGCCCTTCTATTATTTTCATTTCAGTTTAAAATCATTCAGTTTCTCACAGAACAAAACAATTCACGTTAGTAACGTTTTCTAGCCATTGTACTGGGAATCATTAGAGCTTTCCTGCTGTGGAAAAGGCACTTGAAAGGTAGTAAAGGGAAAACTGTCTTTTGCATCAAGGACATGCATTTTTCTTCTCACGCAAAAATTTTTATTCATCCAAATTCTCACATTCTAAGCCTACCTCTCCAAAATAAATGAATAAATAGATAAGGACATGTGCATGGTCTTAAGACTATGTAGGTAAACTTCAGCAGCTCCTTCTTCTGTAGTTTCCGTCTTATTAACACATCTCTTTCTGTCATGCATTTCCCCAGAGAATACAGGAGTTTTACTTCATAAAGTCTACAAGATGTACAGTCAGGGAAATACAAGGAAAACTATCCATTAAAAAGTTTCAGAGTCAAGCCAAGACTCTCTCTTTTGCCCCCAGTAGCCACAATATATACTCTTGTACTATTTTTCCAAAGGATTCTCTGTGGGCCACAAAACTAATTCATGTTGTATAATGGTCTTCTGTCTCTAGGATACTTGTCATGTATTGCAGGAGACAGAAGATCTATTGAATGAAAAGGAAAAATGGGTTAAGGGAGTAAAATGGTGTCCTGGATAACCCCATTCTATACAGATGCCAAGTATATAATTTATCATAAAAATATCTGGTTGACCACTGTCTTCCTTAGATTTTAAGGCTCATTTTTTAGACACTTGAGATCTGGTTTGTGGAAGTGCTGAATGCTCACTATTGCAACTGAAATTGATCTTTAGTCAGTTTGGGGATTTTTTTTTTTTTTTAATGCTAAATGTCCTGGAGAAGGAAGAAAAATAAAAAGAACTACTAAGGCACAAAAAACTCTGTCATTTCTGAGGAAGTCCACAAAGTATTAATTTTACTGTTTCAATAACAACAAGAAAATATAAGCATGGATTTTGGAAATTTTAAGGGAAGTAACAAGTCAAGAAGACCTCAGAGAAGCTCAGAATGTTATAATTCTACTTTAAATCATTACTCTGCAGATGTCAGAAAATTAATTCAAGGACACTGGGCTCATTTTACCTATTTGTTGTAGGGACTGGTAGAAATTAGTTTAGGGAAATGAATGACATTCCGAAAATGAGTCAGCAGTCTGAGGCCTGTTGAAACCCATGTATTGCAAACAGGCTTGATGATAGTGAAAAACCTCACCCACCCAATATTCATTGAGAAGCTGTAGCACAGTGCATTTGTGGCAAAAAAACATCTACCTCTATTACTTCACTTCTAGAAAACTCAGTTATATGAACCAATAGTAAGTTACTTTTTCCCTTTGTGGAACAGTCACCAGAAAGCAATACATTGCACTGCTTCATAAAAAAGGCGCCAATACACAACTCCATCCTAAAAGTATCGCTGCTAACTGAAAAGTTCAGTTGGCCAAAAGTATGAAAAATGCAATTTCATTTTTAAAAATAAATAAATCTTTTCCACAGTAAAGTGGTTTTTGTTTGCTTTTTTCCTTACCTATTTCAGTCAGGAGGAGAAAAGCAAACATATTTCTTATAAGTTTACCTAAATCTAAAAATTTCAAACCAAAATATTTCAAACCAAAATATTTCAAACCAAAATATTTCAAACCAAAATATTTCAAACAGAACTGAGCTGCTATCTGTCTGCTTTAATATACTTCCCATTTATCTACAAAATAAAGTCCCTCAGTTTTGATCTGGCAGAGCTGTTTTCCTCCTGATGCAGCAGGAGGGGGAAAAAAATCCAACAGAATCTTTACAGGTAATTGAATACTTAAATACAGGTATTTTTGAGAAAACATGTACTTATCTGTGGAAAAAAGTATTTGTCATAGAGTTGTATCATTTAGTGTACTAGACAAATATTTCCTTGTTGGTGCTTTATTCAACCAAGTATTAACAATATCACAGAACAGAAAAACTAATTAGGTTATTAGTTTTTATTTAACGTGACAGATAGCATGCTATGATTTATCTCTTCCTGTAGTTATAGGAAATATTGCTTTCTACTGTAGGCATACTATCACGACAAGAAACATACAATGAAAATGGAGTATTTGACAAGCACAAGACAGATCTGGGATTGTTGGTATTTTAATTGCATATTTTATGAAAAGTTCACCTTCATCACCTTGGACTTTTCAAGTCCATCTTATAAATCATCCCCTTGATGGAAATTACTCAATGACCTACCTGACACCACACGAACATCCTACTTCTCAGCTGTTCAGAGTTCAGAGTTGAGTTCAGTTCAGAGCTGAGGATAATGCCTAGCAAGAAACCTGAAGAGCGTGACAGTGTGTTTCTCTAACACTTTCCCCACCCCCTTCTTGATGTACCTCTATTTTATTACAGCAGCATATTAGCAGCATAAATGTGATCCTTTTTCCTCTTTAACAGGAATATTTTGATTTACTGCAAGAGTAATGTAAAATGTAAAAAAAAACTTGCATAAGAAAATTGAACTTTAATTTCAATTAGTGGCAGAGCAGGGCTCAATGTCTTTAAGTGCAACACAAGAAAAAGAAGAAAAAGAAAAGCATGCACTTCCACAGGTACTGCCACTGAAAGAGTCCGGTTTCCTGTGGATTTAGATCTTGCATAATTTTATATCGCAGAGGCTATCTATGCTGGAGGATAAGTAACTTCCTAGTTTTGCACTGAAAACTTGACCTTTCAGTGCATAGATCTGCCACATCTTAGTTTCATGTTAGGATGTGACACCAGCTCAGAGCATTGCTTGGATACACCAGGGATTGAAGATACAGTTATGCTTCACTGCTCTTGGTATCTAAAGCAGTACATTCCTG
>NW_010397185.1:23441-28356 GCF_000710305.1 Buceros rhinoceros silvestris
TCCTGCTGTATGTCCCTCATCTGATCTTTCCACTCAGGATTTCCTGGAATCCTATAACCCTAGAGTTCATACTGTCTGAGCTACTTCGAGAGATTTCCTCCTTCCCTGGCTACCTGTTTTCAAAGTTTTGAGAGCTTAATTACCTTCCAGGATTCTAACTGTTCGCAAAATTTAGCTGAAATATTTGGAGGGGACAGCTGTTGGTGGGTGGGAAAGCTGGAGAAAAGAGGAAGGTATTGTCTGCACTCACACATATTAAAAATGCACTTAAACAAAAAAGCAAAATAAAATATTCCAAGTTCCACCCATAACATTACATAAAAGCTGCAATGTGCATGCCGAAGAGGTAAAGCATGCTTTACTATATATTATCAGATAACACGCCAAAATAAACAAATGCATTATTCATGACAAACAGCAATGATTAATGTGTCTCCAAATTCATATTGCTTTTTCCTATAGGTGCAAAGAGATTAGTTGTTTAAATGCATGAAGTGTTGCTTCACAAAGTGCACTAAATAATTTTAACTACATCTTCAACACTGGAAGAGTCAAAATTTCCCCTCAGAATGGCTCCATGCTGAATTCATAAAAGTTTGCTGACCTAAACCACCTGAAAGACCTGGTGATTGATGAAATTCCTACACTAATTTTCAGGCACAGGCATGGAAAATGTTGTTTAAACTACTGGTCATTATGGTTTTGTTTCACCTGTAACACATAATTATATTGTATGTTCTTATTATATGGTTCTGCAGACAAAAGAAACAACGCAAAAATGGGCCAGGGCATAGCCACTGAGGCTTTTAGATACAATCAGGGCATTATGGCAATAAGCACCTTAGTTTAAAAACACAGATCTTCTAGTGTCCCTTTGACTGTATTGAATGTCTTTCCCCAAGATCACAGTCATGTAATGCTCAAGATGCAGCCCTGATAGAGCCCTTGGTTGTACACACTTTCAAGCCAGCTGTTCTACGCTGTCTCTGCACATTTGTACAGGTCAAAACTTTTGAATTGGTCTATCATATCCTGCATCTTAACATTTGATCCCTGCAGACTTTTTCAGAGATAATTCAAAGTCTCTTCCTGGTCAACATGTTCCTGTGGCTGCAGGCAGTTGTTCAGAAACATCACTGTTCCAGTCCTTCGCACAAATGTTCTCAGTCTCTGAACAGAACATTTTCTGTAATTCAGCCTTCTTTGAAACACACAATTTTGTGCATCAGTCTGGGATTAGCTGCTGTTTCTCCATATTGTGAACATCTAGCATCTTCAGTATAGGTTCTGCCTCTGCTGACCAAGGCAAACACTCAGAGCTATACCTTAAAACTTCCAAATGGGTATCCACAACCTTAATTCTAAAACAAAGTCTGTTTTATTTATCCATAGTGATCTTCTTTCTATGGGACACCCGTATCAAATCACATCAAACGCAAGGATACCGGTTTGCAATGCTGTTAAACTAACTTCCAGCCGAAGGTTTTGTTCTATTTTGCTTCTAAATATTATCCCAGGCACTGACCTTACAGTTTTGTCTTTTTCATTTCTGAATTTCAGAAAAATGTACAGTCTGATGTCACATAAACTGGATTCTAGCAGTCACAAAGATGTACCACATTTCAAATTATAGCACCAAGTTTATTGGTCTTGCAGTTTTGGTGATTAACTTTTGGTTTAGCTCTGTTTTCATGTACTCTGAAAGTTCAGAAAGCACTGACAGTAACACAATTTGTATTTGAGCAGAGAAATATAAACCTCCCAATGAACTAAAAAACCAAGTGAAGGCAGTGTGACTCCTTGTGAGCAGCTGCAACATCTGCATTTTGCTTTCAATAGGTGGCTTTCTGTCTCTTCAGTATACTTTCTGCAAGCTAGAAGTCTCCAGATCATTATCATGGCACAAAAATAATTATTATTCTGGCTGCAACATCTAAATCAACATCAGAAGGCACATCAGGACTGTTGCAACTGGTCATTGTTAACTGATGGTATTAGAGGTTCCTCTGTCTACAACAGCAGTTAATATTTTTTAGATATCCCCAATTTAAATAGTTGAATATAAGCAATATTTACCTCTTTTTCCTTGATTCTGGATACTAAAAATGCAGCCTGTGCCTCAGACTAGGTTCTGCCTTTCTTTTTGTAAGTGTTGCTGCATGTGCTATGACAGACACGCCCTGAAACTTGCATTTCAGTTCCCCACTGCCTTCCCCTACAAGCCCCTAGCCCTTCAGCTTTCCCCCCTCAAAAATAAGTGAAGAAAATCTTCTTTGCCATCTCCAGGCCCTTCAGCAGCAATGCAACTAATACATGCCAAAGAAAAGTCTTTTCCTCTTTTCGAAGAGGAATAAAAACAGACTCAACTGATAATCACCTGCTCTCTGAGCCTTTACTGATTAAAAATAAATTTTTGCTCAAAATAAAAGTTTCCTCAAGAAAAATATATTAAGTCCAAGCCAGTTCCCAATGACACCATTAAATAAATGAGTGATTTAAGTCAGACTGTCACCTAAACTGCGTTAAATACTGTTTCCTGCACAAAGAACCTCAGTAAATGTGAAGTTGGGCCTGCTATACTCCGATCTCAGACAGTTTTCTCAACGACTAGTTACCCGAAATTGCTGTATGTTTAATGATCTGTTACTATTTTAGTGAACTTTGCTAAAATAAGACTGTTTGTGTACTGTCTTACAGAACTTTCCCAAGCAGAACATGTAAGATTACTGCCATGAACTGCTTATCAGGCTGCATCTAAAACCCATACAGAAACCAAAGCCACAACGAGAGCTCTTGGGATAGATTTACTGACTAAACATACCTTCATCAGGATCTGCAAGTTAACTGAAGTCCAAATACTTTCCAGCGCTGTGCTGAGTTTTATAGAAAACTGCCAAAAGCTTAGAAAATCAGGTGGGTTTCCATTGACACATTGCTTAGCGTCATGTCAGGTGATAAAAGTCTGCAATGACTTACGGGGAGCCAAGACTCTCAGCTTGATTCGCTTCACTCAAGGACTCTTTACACTTCTACTTTTCTTTTCAAACTGAGGAAGCACCAGTGTTTGGAATCTCAGTCTTCATGAAGGGGACTTAGTGATCTTCATGTGACGTACTAGTGCTCAAAGCAGGGTGTTAACCTTGTCTGTACACACACAGCCTCCCCCCAGCCCCCACAGCAGCCTCACCTCAGAAAGAGACACTTTCCCAGAGAGCTCCATCAGGCAAAGCCCCTTCACCACTCAGTTCTAGCAACAGATACAAAACATAGTTACTAGTCCTCCATATTTTCTCCTGCCTTAACTATGCCTCTCTCCCCTCCCCCATCCTGCATTCATCAGCTGGGGGGGCACTTGGCATTCCACCTTCCAGCAATTTCTGTAGCCCCAAAATTACATTTTTTGCCATCTTCACAATGATGAGTTTAACAATCAACAGCTGCAAAACATGATTCCTCACCTGGAACCATCATTTGAGATCGCAATGGCACCCCTGTTGGCTTTATGGTTGAATTTTTTCACAGCTTCTTACCCTGAGCTGAATGAATGTTATTTGAAGGCTTTGCAAATCACTGGAAGTTTACTTGTAGGACTAGGAAGTGCCTTTCCAAGCATCTAGCCACCTGCAAAACAGTCCCTTCATTTGTTCCACTGAGGAACGTTAGGCTGCACCTGTGTTCGGTTTGTGTCTGGCAGGGTTTTGGTAGTGGGGGAGGGGGCTACTGGTGTGGTTCCTGTAAGAAGCTTCACAAAGCTCCCCCAGCTCCAATTCAGATCCACCTCTGGCCAAGTCCAGGGCAATCAGTGCCTCTGCAATAACATATTTGAGGGGGGTAACCTGTTGGGCAGCTTTCTTCATTTTAGAAGCTCTTTTTGTTTCGGAGAAGAGTGGAACACGAGAAAGGATAAACATGAGGACACAAGGTCAGTGAAGAAGGAGTGGGGAAGGGCCACTGGGGCATTCATTCCCCTTTGGCCCACGGCGAGATGACAGGCAGAGCCCTTGCAACCCTTAGAGATCCAACAATGGAGGAGTCCTTCTACAGCCTGCGGAGGACTCCATGCTAGGGCAGGGGACAGGTCCTGAAAAAGACCGTGACTCTAAGGGGACACCATGCTGGAGCCATCATCGCTAGGAGAATCACAGCCCACAGAAGGGATCCATGCTAGTTTAAGAAATTCGTGGAGGACTGTCTCCCATGGGAGGGATGCCACATTGCTGCAGGAGAGAACTGTGAGGTGTTTTCCCCTCGAGGAGGAAAGAGAAGTGGAAGCAACTTGGAATGGACTGGGACTGACCACAACTCCTATTCCCTGCACCCCTGCACAGATGGGAAGGAGAAGGTAGCAGAGCTGTGCTTGGAAAGAAGGGAGGGGTAGGGGAAAGTTGTATGTGTTTAAAATCTGGTTCTGATAATGACGAATAAGATAATATCCTATTATGACTGGTGAAATGGTGGTGGTTTTTTTTAGAGAACAAGTCTTACGAGTAGCAGCTGAGGGAACTGGGGCTGTCTAGCCTGGAGAAGAGGAGTCTCAGGGGAGATCTTATTGCTCTCTACAACTCCCTGAAAGGAGGTTGTAGTGAGGTGAGGGTTGGACTCTTCTACCCTGTAACAAGTGACAGGACTAGAGGAAATGGTCTCAAGTTGTGTCAGGGGAGGTTTAGGTTGGATGTTAAGAAAAATTTTTTCACTGAAAGAGTTGCGAAGCATTGGAACAGTCTGCCTGGGGAGGTGGTGGAGACCCCATCCCTGGAAGTGCTTAAAAGATGAGTGGATGTATGTCATGAACCGATAAAATTCCAGCCGTGAGAGGTATGAGTTCTCGGTCACAGAATTAAGACACAGCGGTATCAAACACATATGTTTGCCCTCTATTTCATTCACACACAAAAGGGTGATGAGGGAAAGAGAA
>NW_010397185.1:28805-33972 GCF_000710305.1 Buceros rhinoceros silvestris
AAGGAGGGAGAGGGAGAGAGAGAAAGCCCACCACAGAGATTCAGCATCCCAAAAATCCATCTTGCAGAGTGAGTAAGGTGGACGTCCTTTGGAGGGCGCAGTGACACCTTTTATTGTCTGTGTTCCCACCTTTTCTCAGTATTTAGGAGGGAATTCTTAAAGGCTTTTTGCATAAGCCCCTCCTTCCTTGATCCTTCAGCGTGCTTGCGCTAAGTACCTTTGGGGGTCTTCAGGTGGTCATAAGGTGTGAGCATCTCCTTATCCATCATCTTTCTTGCTGTGTTTGCAGAAAAACAGGTGTTTTCCATCTGTGGAGTCACAGCTCTGAAGGCCTAGCCATCTTGCAGTTACAACATCCTGCCTCTTTGTCTCCATGGTAGGGAGGGTGGTTATCTCTGTTGTAGATGCAAAGTTTGCTTGTTCCCTGTAAGCCATGCAGTTATCTGAGCCATACTATTACCTACTGTCCAGAAAACGGAAATGTCCATCAGGATGTTTTTTACATCCCCAAGAGCTGTCCTTTTATTGCCTGGTGATCTGGTGGTGATGTACATGCCCAGTACCATCCACCGCCCAAGCTCATGCACAGAGTTTGACAAAAACAAGATCTCACTATTCCGGGAAAGGTTTACAAAAACAGGACACCTGTGCTAAGGTTTTGTTAAGGGTTTTCAGAGTAAAACAGGCTTTTTCTAGTAAAAAGGGGACATTTGTGGTTTGCGGTTCGGCGATGTTCTGTCTCAATGATCTTAAACATCTCTTCCAACGAGATGATTCCATGAAATCGATTTTTTTTTCCCCCAAGTCAAGTCTGTCTTTTGCCTGTGACCATAACTGGTGAGTGTGTACTCTCTGTTCCTTGTCTGGACCCTTGAGCCTTTTGTTATATTTTTCTCCTCCCCATCCCACCAGAGAGGCATAAGAGTGGGCAAGTGACTGCAGGGTGCTTTAGTGCCAGCTGGGTGGGTTGAAACCACAACAGCTTCCCATGACCTTAAGATACATTGTAAAAGCATAGAATCATTTAGGTTGGAAAAGACTGTTAAGATCATTGAGTCCACCCATTAAACCAGCACTACCAAGTTGCCATAAACCATGCCGCTGAGAACCACATCTACACGTCAATACCTTCAGGGATGGGGACTCAATCACTTCCCTGGGCAGCCTGTTCCAATGCTTCATAACCATTTCAGAGAAGAAATTTTTCCTCATGTACAATCTAAACCTCCCCTGGTGCACTTGAGGCCATTTCCTCTCATTGTTTGTTACTTGGGAGAAGAGACTGACCCTCAACTTGCTACAACCTCCTTTCAGGTAGTTTTAAAGAGTGGTAAGTTCTCCCTTGAGCCTCCTTTTCTCCAGGCTAAACAACCCCAGTTCCCTCAGCTGCTCCTCGTTAAGACTTGTAAGACCAGCTTCATTGCCCTTCTTTGGACACACACCAGCACCTCAATCTCCTTCTTGGACTGAGGGGCCCAAAACTGCACACAGTGTTTGAGGTGCAGCCTCACCAGTGCCAAGTACAGGGGGACAATCCCTTCCCTACTCCTGCTGGCAAGACTATTTCTGACACAAGCCAGGATGCCATTGGCCTTCTTGACCACCTGGGCACCCTCTGGTTCATATTCAGCCAGCTGTTAACCAACAGCTCCAGATCCTTTTCCACTGGACAGATTTCTAGCCACTCTTCCCCAAGCCTGTGGTGTTGCATGGGGTTGTAAACTACTTTGCTAGAGTCCTGACAACTACCTGAGGGTTTAGATAGTGGAACAGGTTTTTCTTTCATTTAATTTTCATTTTTTTTCTGTTGTTCTTGAAGTAGATATTTTTGTGGTACTGCACAAGAATCCTTGGCATGGAGTTACTTTAAATAATCATTTGTGTACCTAGAAATGGTTTTATTCCAAAGTTTTTAAAAAAAAAAGATTAATACACTTGCAAACTTTTGTGGTACTGCAAAAGAATCCTTGGCATGGAGTTACTTTAAATAATCATTTGTGTACCTAGAAATGGTTTTATTCCAAAGTTTTTAAAAAAAAAAGATTAATACACTTGCAAACTTTTCGACAGGAACTGAATGGCAGGAACAAGGTTCAAATTTGAAAGAGCAGCTAATGAGACAATAAAAATCCCATCCATGATGTTGGAAAAATTCAGCTTTGTGATGCGCAAGAAGCTAATGTAACATGAATCAGCTGGCTTAACAAACCATACTATATTGATAAAAGAAAACCACCAACGTGGTAGATAAGCGGGGCATTCATCAGTTACACATAGAAAAACACAGTATCTCATATAAAAAATGCAACAACTTTACAGTCCTCTCTTGGGGAAGCAATTACGAAGGCCAATTGGCTGCTTTCTTTTCCTGAAAAAGGGTTTCCACATCAATCTGTCTTGTCTTGCCTAGTTCACCACACTTCTTTCAGCTGAACTAGTAACTTCCACTAGGCATTACTTACTGCTAAATGCTCTGGTTAATCTCTTCAGCTTTGCTCATTTTAGTTCTTAGCAAAACTGCATGTAACATTGACTCACTTACCTACAACCCATTAACGCATCTTTCTGTTTTTCAGCTGATAATAACCCCCTAAGTAGCTTTTTGTACTGCAACTCCTTAATTACACACACTCATGCAAACCATCCAAACCGTTTTTCATGTTTCAAAGTGCTCTTTTTGTATTGCAGAGCTGTATAATGTAGAGGTTAGGACAACCACTTCTTTCCATCAGGAACAGTTTCAGGACTGTGCACAGCTCTGGTTTATTTGTTACTTCTCTCTGGCAGAAAAAGCATTTCTCATTTTGGCAACTTGTTTCTTCCCTGAAATACTTAAGAGTTGGTTTTGCTGTAATTTAAAGCTTTAGTCGCCAACCTTTCACACCAAATATGTATACAAACAAATACAAAAGTATTCAGCCAGTTTTCCGAATATCCCTTTGGAGAGCATTTTAGTCTGGTGCCATTTCCCTACCTGAGCATATAATTATTCAGTGGCTAGGAGATCAGCAAGTCCTCTAATCACTACATATCTTTTTGGAAGGTGTACTAGCTGGTGCAAATTTCACAACACATGAAATGTAAAAGCACATGAATGAGATTACGGTGAAAAAGGGGTGCAGACATTAAGCTTTTGGAACAACACTGCCACACACACAAAAAAAAAAAAGAAAAACCCAAAAAAACCAAACCCCAATAAAAGCAACTAAAGGGTCATAGGCCTTGTTTCCAGCTACTCAGCACCAGAACAAGGGAGGAAAAAAAGACTGCCAGAGCAGACTTCTGGAATTAGGGAACTGTGTCCATGGTAGGGTCGGTAATACATGAGAATGACAACTCTGAAGGGGAAGGAGTTATTTTTAAGTGAAACATCCATGATTAATAAGTTGTGGGGATATTGAAGGTTCTGCTCTTAACAAAGGCCAGAGCCCAATTGCCACAGCTACAGCAAATAATAAACTAAATTCGCGTCACGGGAAAAAAATCCTCTAATCTCACAAAAATTATGTTAGAACATCCAGAGTCACAACAAGACAGCGAGGCAAGAAAATAGAGGTTGTGAGTGTCCCATTGTGTATATGATTCCCAAGGGAGAACGAGGGGTGTGAGGGATAAGCCTTCAAAAGTTTGTGGAGCAATGCGTAAAACCTCTTGTTGCATGGGGTAAGCGCACTATAGAATGCAAAGTTTAAGATCTGTCTTTTCTGTACATGCCCCTGAAAGGAGGACACAAGCACACCACTGCTTTCTGTCCCTTCCACTTGTACGGTCAGTCAGTCACTCTCTGGATGAAACAAAGGAAAATACAGCACAGATGTTCTTCTCTCCCCAGTACAGGCAAAGTTGCACCTAAACCCTGCCCTATCCTCTGACCCACTCGTGGCATGCTGCAGCAGCAAACCACCCTGGGGCAGCTTGCAGGACTATCACAACCTTCACCTGGGAGATAACTGTATGTTTTACTGGCTTTCCTGCAAGCAGCAGGGTATTACACCCATTGGTATGATTACACCCTTGGTGTAGACCAAGGAACAGCTCCAGGCTTGTGCACCCATGGGCAGCCCACCCCATCATCAGAGGGATACCGGAACTTTGGCAGCACACACTGCCCAACCAGGCCGCCTTCTCTTCCTCTGGGGCAGGGTGGCAGCTGTCAGATAAAAATGTGCTGATTGGGAAATTAATGGTCCACCTTCCAAAGCCAATAACTGAGCTGTGCTACCCCGCGGCTACTCCTTCTCTCCTCTGCCAATAATCTCATGAGGGGCACAAAACAAAAGGACCAGTGGCCTTGTTAGCATCTCAGAGAGGGAAGTTTCTTACATGACTGAAGAAAGTCTCCCAACATTTTTGAAAATATAGGCAATCCATTTAATATTTACGGTGTTGGGTCAGGGGTTACCATAGGAAGCACAGTTTTTGTATAGAAGAGTCACAATCTTAGATGAAGCATTGCACCTTCAAGTTATTTTTAGCTTTTTTTGAACACTTCTTTTGTCATCTTCTCAGATCTTACTACTGCAGAAAGCATTTGGTTTTTAAAAAAAAACCTAACGTTAGGTCAACAGGTAGCCTCTGCTAACAGCATCTCTTACTACGTACTGTGCTGAACAGACCCTGAACAATAGGTACTAGAGCTTTCACGTGAACGCAACTGAAGTAACAGGAATGTTCAAAATTAGGTTATTCCTCTAATCACTGATCTTTGGTTTGGTCTGGGGAAAAGTAGAATACATTTTTTTAAAAGGAGCTCAGAGAATTGCAGGGGATTTATTCTTGGCTTAAGATAAAATGTTTAGCTCAAACCCACAGAGGGAATGCATGGAGGCAGCAAAATGTGTGATATACAGCTAAATCAAGAGCACTGAAAAAAATCTAAGAAAGTAGAGAAGGAACATCCCATGGAAGACATGCAGTGACAGCAGACAGGGTGTCCAGAGACAGCATATCATAGCAACGGTACCACTAGGAGACTGTCACCAGTTTGGCCGAGGTTAGCCAAGGTCCAGGTAACAATAATACCCTCCCTATCCCACCAGAGATAGGGGAAGGGAGAAAAGAATTAGTGAGACCTCTAAAATGCTTTTTGGAAAACTGAAACAAACTTTAATAACACAACAAACTGATATATATATATATACAAAGGCAAACCAGTAGGATATTGGGG
>NW_010397185.1:34543-39133 GCF_000710305.1 Buceros rhinoceros silvestris
GAGGGGGGTTTTCCTGGCTTTGCAGCAGCGGCGCGGCTCCTAGCAGCAAGAGCATCCATCCCCTGACGCGGCGACAGCGAAACACAGCAGGGGCAGGCAGCGAGCGAGGAGGCAGGCAGGAGAGCAGAGCGGAGCCGAAAGCAGGCAGGGCCATCAGAGATGTTGCCCTCGGCCCGTTGGGTGCGGAAGAGAGTGGGGCCTGGTGACCGGCTGCTTCTTAAAGGGCCAGCACCCGGAAACGGGAAGAAGCTCACCAGAACTTTTAACCAATTGATGTCGCGTTTATATGTACATGGCAGGGAATACCTGATTGGTGACTTTACATCAAAGCTTCCCAAAACAAGGGAAGTTTTGGCTAACCCAGGACAGAGACATAGAACTAACACAAACTACGTTCATGGGACTTCAGGCTCCAGCCTGCCACCACTAGGCAGAGGGAGAGAAAGACCTTTTGCACTAAACACAATATATTTCAATCACAAGGAATAGTATATCTTGCAAGCACAGCATATGAGCTTCTTCCCTTTGAAAAAAAAGATGAAAAATCTTGTGTCAAAACTCATTTGCTAAATGAAGAAGCAAAATCTCCTTTGGGATATTAGTTGCTGCTCATATAAGCCCATAAGCTTCAAAGGTGGCATCCTACCAGTGTCAGGTTACAAAATAGCCTAAAATAGCAAGGCCAGATGTAAAAGTGCCATAGTTATGGGGAAAAAAAATTAACAGGGCAAGGTACATAAAGGCTGTCAGCTCACTGCCAAATATAACAGATTTCCGCACAAGCTAATTTCCTGCTTGTTCTCTATTACCTTTGTTTCTTCTATACAGATTGGATTGCATCAACGAAAATACCTAAATTAGCCAAACAATTTTAAAACACCTCAGAGGTAACCCTTGTATTCTGGGTAAAGGTAAACTCGTGCTAATTCAAGGCAAGCAGATTTTTATTGATTTTTAAATCCTTCAGTTTTGTAGATGGATTGAAAAAGGCTCAGGAGTCATCATCACTGAATGTAACCGGTACGAGACAGCAGGAGATATACTGAAGCTTTCTGTAAACAGTAGCATTTCAACCAGCTGATTAACTCTAAAGAATCTGAGTACAGTAGACAGAAACAGTCATCATCAAGGAGACGAGATGACAAACTTTTGAGTCTCAGTTCAGAGCCAGCCCTGGCTTGCAAGCTTTTGTACGAAACCTACCCAGTTCCCAAATTTATCAGAATCGTCCCTGCACAGACTGAGTGTGAATGAGGGGAGAGAGGCAGTTCAGTGATTAACGATCCACACTTAGGTGTCCAGAAGAAGGTATTTGCAATGTGTGCCTGGTATTTAAGGTCCTATCCCTGCTGATGGAGATCTGCTCAATACAGCTATGCATAGCCCATGAGATTAAGAGCTCTCTCATCTTCATTGATTGTACTGATTTCATCTCCAGTCTTGCCAGCAAAAGCAGAGACATCTGGCTCACTTGTAGATACCTCCATGGAACACCTCAGTGTAGACCTTCCATTGTGAGCTGAACCCCACCTTAAGTGTCCTTCCTTCAGCTATGATATTTTGCTACGTATTTGTGACATTTTGCAGCTGGACAAAGATCAAGCACTGAGAGAGTACTACCATCTACTTCCCATATCTAATCTTTGTGTTCCCTAACTAATTAACTTTTCTTCTCCAAAACCATCAGGCTGGTGCTCTCCATGAGCAACACACTTTCTAAATAATCCATGATCCTTCTCTACATTGCCTGAAAATGTGAAGAGCTGTGCATATGACAAAATAGGCACTTCTGCATGCCTCATAGCAAGGAGTCTTTAAAATCATGTAAGCCTTAAAGTGGAATTTCTCCACTTTTAAATGAGAAAGCCTAGCAGGGGAGCTTAAAAAGCATTTGCTACCCAGCCTCATCACCATCTGGTCAGATCTGATTATCATACAATCGTGCAACCACCTGCTAGCTGCACCACAGGGGAATTTCTTAAAAGGCCTGTCGTTTATCATTTATAACTGCAACAGGAAATAAGTGCAACATATGACCAGCGTTTTGCACCAAAATCAGGGGCCCTTACTTTGGTTTAGGGACACTGACTATTCCACAACCAAACCAAGAGCTTTATGTAGATTAACTAATTCACATAAAGAAAAACAGCAGATTTGGGGAAGTATCAATAAGGTACCTGAACAAAATAGAACATTTACACCTGCACTATAAATTGATCACAAAAGCTCCCAATGCCAAACTGTCTGAAAAATTATTTCCTTTAAGAGAACACGTTTCATTGTTAATAGGAGTTTCACACATGAGAAAATAAAAGTTGTGGAAGACTGCCTGTTCAGCCCCAAATATTCACAATAAACATCAGAAGCTCTCAACTAAGTTCCATCCCATCAACGTCAAAACTTGAGCTCTTGTAGGAAGCAGAAGTTGCAAGAACACAAAAATAGTACAATATTTAATCATTAAGGTAAGAATTCTGCCAGTAATTGTTTTGGGAGAAAACAGCCATAGACCAGTATTTTCATACATGGATAAATATGAAAAAGCATATCTCTGAATATCATGAATCTGGAAAGGAACAGTCATTGGTTACGGCACAGACCAGGAATCAAGAAACAAAACACAATGTGCTTGTCACAAACAGAAGATCTTAGAGAACTGTGATGCCGCTATTACGCTATAATAAAAAACAGATATTATCTGCCATAGAGAATGATTTATACCTTTTTATTAAATGAAGTATGGTTCATCTGGGATTGGTTGTCTTGTTATGAGAATTTTCTTAATAGAATCTGAGCTGTATGTTTTCAAGTTTAAAACTTTTTAAACTACTTTTTGTTGTCTCTTTGAATTATAGCGTCTCACACATATAAGTAGCAGTTGTTCCTTTCCTACATAGAGATAATTACTTGGGCTAAAGACATCAGTCAAGCAACCTTCTTATCTCCTTTCACTTTTACAGACTTCTTAGCTAGAAACTTTATTGTGATTTTACGTTATGATTATGAAAAGACTTTGCTTTCACCTGCTAAGTTCTTAATTTACCTATTTCTCAAAGAGCCAAAACAATGTCAAGCAGATAAATGCTAATGATTTATAACAAATCAAAGCCATCTATATCACAGGTTTGTATACAATAATATGTTGATTTATTCTCTCCACAGTTTCACAGAACTACAATAAGCTCCAGGACCAGAGGTAACTGCAAACAGTATAGTAGAAACTGATATATATTGCTTCTTAACAGCCTCACTTGCTAAAATGTTAAAAAGCATTTAAACACAGAGATCTAAGTCAGAGACCTAACGAAGTTGATGGTATTTCAATATTTAAAAAAAAAATGTTGTCCATTCTACTGGTTATATATTATTTCATTGTAATGAGGTGATCCAAATCTTCACATTGTCAAGCACATATCTGGGCCAACAGTCATGTATGAATGGCATTAGTCAATTTCGGGGCATACATTTCTACCACAGGAGCTGAATTCTGGAAGACTAACAGCTGCAAAACAGCTGGACTCTACAGTCTTTACTAAACTTCATCTGCAAAGGTAGGAGAAAGATGTGATTAGGAATGGTCATGACACCATTCACATTCTTCCATTTTAATATCATAGGTATTTGGGGCTTTTGGGTTTTTTTTTCCTCTCATACCAGAGGTCCACCCGTCAATCTTGAAAAGAGCAAGTACTGGAATTCCTATTAATATCATTCTCTGATTCTGGTGCACTTTCAGGGCTACAATATCCTGGTTTGAGTTAGAACAGAATTAATTCTGTTCAGTGGTTTCACTTTTCAGCTTAGTCTCTTCATCTTGAAAAGAGCAAGTACTGGAATTCCTATTAATATCATTCTCTGATTCTGGTGCACTTTCAGGGCTACAATATCCTGGTTTGAGTTAGAACAGAATTAATTCTGTTCAGTGGTTTCACTTTTCAGCTTAGTCTCTTCTAAGTGACGGCACTTTCTGAAGGTAACGGCGTATCTTTGCAGACAGTGTCTGCTTCTAGAAGTGATAACGCTTGATGTTGACAGTTACTGCCAGGGGTTGGGGTGCAGAAAGGCTCTGGCTTGTACTTGCTCCTGTGCAGACCAAGGTCACTGCTCAATCCTGGGTACCACGGTGGGGGTGCAGTATGTAAGAGGTCGCACCTGCAGGGAGGAGCAGACAGGACAGGTGACCCTGAACTGACCAACAAAGTGTTCCATCCCATAGACGTCATATTCAGAATAAAGCTGAGGGTTCATAACGGTCAAGCTCTCTTCTTCAACGGCCGGAGTCCAAGGAGGACTCAGTCTGTTCTTCCTTGGATTCCAGTCTGTGCATTCCTGAAGAGAGTTCCAGAATCCAGCTCCTAAATCTGGCTCCTGCCTGCCACTGAGCCCAGTCTGGGATTTCCCCAATGCCTGCCCACAGCATCAGTGGTGATGAAAATGGCATCAAGGAAGTTAGGTTCAGTATTGGTTTTGTATATATTAGTATTTATTTCATCTTATTGTTATTATTTTCATTAAAGTAGCTTTACTTTTTCCAATCCATAAGTCTCTCTCCCTTATTTGCTTTCTTTTCTCCGTTGGGAAGGAAGAGGG
>NW_010397185.1:39398-39795 GCF_000710305.1 Buceros rhinoceros silvestris
TCGCCGTTGGGAAGGAAGAGGGGTTAATAGCGATCATCTGTCACTTGTCTAGTGGCCAGCCCAGCCCTAACCCTTGACACTATGCTTATCTGAAGAAGTAAGCAACACTAAACACTGTCTCATTTCTTCCTGTGTTTGGCAGTTTCAAAAAAAAAAAAAGAGATCTAATATGCCAAAATACTTGGAATCCCTAGCATCACATCTTGATTCCTCAACCCATGAAAGTCTTACTTGTGTTCTCTTTTTACTCTGGAGACAGCACAAGATAGCTCTGTAGCATTAGAGCCTAGGAATACCTGTTTCAGTATCCTATCCACGACGTCCAATATTAGAGGTCAAGAATATGAGACACATAGTGACATTGCCATGGTGCCTACCTCCCTCCCACCAACCCCCA
>NW_010397186.1:0-2446 GCF_000710305.1 Buceros rhinoceros silvestris
TCTCCTTCCTCTCAGCCTCTTCCCCCGTAAGGTTTTTCTGTCAACCTTTTATTAAGCTGTCCCAGACGTCCCCTGCTAGGGCCTGGCAGCAGCGTGTCCCCCCGTACAAGTGTCAGTGCCGTGCAGAGGCACCGGTACCGTTGAATTCAAGGTGTTTAAACTCCGCGTTTGGTTTTTAGATGCTTTCACAGTGTTCTCAGTGATTAGAGGCACCACTGTGGGGAGGGTGTGCAGGCCCTGGAGCAGGGCTCCGCTGTGCTTGCAGGAGGGCACCTTACTGGGCGTGCGGGTCTCCCACGGTCCAGCTCTACCTGCTGCTTTTCTGCTGGTAAAGGGCCTGATCTCGATCCCTTGGATTGCTCCCGCTGTTGGGTTGAATGTTAGCAAAATGCTGTGCTTCCTTTTCTAGTGAGGGAACAGCTGAAGGAGCTCACCAAGCAATATGAAAAATCAGAAAATGATCTCAAAGCCTTGCAGAGTGTCGGGCAGGTACGTAACAAAAATGAGGTCACAGCGTCCTGTGGCAGTGAGCTTGCCCGGGAGTAGCATCTGAGTCCGTTTTTGGCATCAAGAAAGCCTAAGTGGGGATGAAACAGGGGCCTCCCCATCAGGAACAGACTCATGGAGCATGTGGGTTTTCTGAAACGCAACTGAAACGTTGTTTAGTGACTGTGGTTTACCGGTAGGATAACACTGTGTTTATTCCTTGGCAGATTGTCGGCGAGGTTCTTAAGCAGCTGACGGAAGAGAAATGTGAGTTCTCTGGGCTGTGGCGTTCTTTGAGGTGTTGAAAAGGAGCTTCTGTGGTTAAAATCTGACTAAAGATTTGGGGGGGTAAAGAATGAGAGTATTGGTGACCTGACTGTTGTCAGAAAAATGTAATATACTGGGTGTAAAAGCATGATTCAGAGCAGTGAATCAAGTCAGTTTGATTTTTTTTTTCTGATTTTCTCTCTCCAGTCATTGTGAAGGCTACAAACGGACCAAGATACGTGGTTGGCTGTCGGCGTCAGGTAGCTGATCTCTGTGAAGATTCGTTAAAAGCTTGCGTTGGTCTTGAATATGAGCATTGCTTTTCATAAACTGGGTCCTTACTGAGATTAAGTATTTTATAAAAACAGATTGTTGGCACTTCCAGCTGTTTTACCTACAGCGGCGCTGTTTAAACTGAACCAAAAGTACTTCCCTGTCTAAAGAGCCGTCGTGAAGGGATTCAAGGTCAAGCGGTTTCTCTGCTCGCTGCAGAGCAAGTGTTGGGCTGCAGGAGCTGGCTCTGTGCCCTGTCGAGCAGGGGGGAGGGTGAGGTCGCTCACTGATCCCTCGGTAACAAAAACAGTCAAATAATTACGGTCCAGAAAATAGTATTTACTTTCTCAAGAGGCAGAGGCCAGTTAATGACTTGCTGTTCCAGATTGAGCTCACTGTTAACACAGACTCTTCCTGTGGTCTGGTTTAGCTTTGCTGGTGTCCAGCTGTGACACTGGTCTAGGCCAGTTCCTGGATCGCTTCTCCTGATGGTTGCATTCCCGTGAAACCGTGGGCCAGTGCTTTCCCAGTTTAAGCGTTTCCAAAAATGATGGTGACGGGGACGTGGTGTTGGCGCGTAGCTCTGCAGCCTCGATTTCTTCTTGTGTGTCACTGAGCAAAAGGTACCCGCTGCAGAAACACCCTGGTGTGGTTCTGGAGCGTGGTTCTAACAGAAACACCTTCTTTGTGCTTAGCTGGACAAAAGTAAGCTGAAGCCGGGGACGAGGGTCGCTCTGGATATGACCACGCTGACTATTATGAGGTGGGTTTCTGCTGCTCGTCATATAAAGGGGGAAAAATAGAGGTCTGAGTTGGTTACGCAAAGTTTTCACTAATCAAATATTGTGTCATTTTGGGGGTTATTTCATGTTTTCAACAAACTTCCTTTTCTTGTTATTGAGGTGGGAGGAGAAGAAAACATTTTCATATTCTTCATGAAATTTGTTGTGGTGACATGTATGAATGTGCCTGCACAGTGACAAATGTCTGCTCTTAACTCTTCGTTCCAGGTATTTGCCGAGGGAAGTGGATCCGTTGGTTTATAACATGTCTCATGAAGATCCAGGGGATGTTTCCTATTCTGAGATTGGAGGATTGTCGGAACAAATCAGAGAGCTGCGAGAGGTACCCGGTGTCTCAGAAACGCATATGGAATTGTGCAATGTGTTCTGAGTGAAGTGTCTTCAGTACAAACGTGTCTTCTTGATGTTTGTCCTCAACTATGGTCAAATCCCAGACTGGTTTGGGTTGAAGGGACCTTCCGAGCTCACCCAGCGCAACCCCCTGCAGGGAGCAGGGACATCTGCCCCCAGAGCGGGGGGCTCAGAGCCCCAAGGGCCAACCTGACCTGCCATGGGGCCAGCGATGGGGCTGCTGCCACCTCTGGGGGCAGCCTTGGCCAGGCTCCGCCCACCCCCCG
>NW_010397186.1:2509-6696 GCF_000710305.1 Buceros rhinoceros silvestris
TTCTCTCTGCTCTGTCGCTCCCTCTGGCAGTGGAACCATCCCCCTTGTCCTGTCCCCACAGCCCCTGCTGACCAGCCCCTGCCCAGCTTTCGGACACCCCTTGCAGCACTGACAGGCTGCACTCAGGTCTCCTCGCAGCCTCCTCTGCTCCAGGCTGAACTACCCCAGCTCTCTCCCCTCTCCTCCCAGCAGAGGGTTCCACCCTCGGGTCACTGCTGGGGCTCCTCTGGCCCCACTCCAGCAGGTTCATCCTACCACACCAGCGCTTTCCATGTTTCATTACCTCAGACCCCATCTTCCAATACTCTGAGACATTGTTTCCATGTTTCCCAGCTTTTTCATTGTCTTTGTGGCAAACAGCAGCATGGTTGCAGGCTGCTGAAGTAATGCTGATAGTTTGGGCTGCGAGAGCGGTGGGTGGCACAAGCCTGCTGGAAATGTGGGTGTTGGAAGAGCAGCTTGTGCCGCCAACTGACCGTGACAGGGATTGTTGTGTGCTCCACATGCCTCGCAAAAGTAGAGAAAGGTTATTCTAAACACCAAAGCACCGTTCTCCAACTTATGTTTTATCTCTGCTGTTAGGGAAGCACACTGTGGGTACACCCCAACCTACCGTCAGTGCCCTGGGGTTGCCAGTCTGGTTCAAAACTCAGCGCCGTGGTTTGTTTATCCGTCTCTTGGCAGGTGATAGAGCTGCCGCTTACAAACCCCGAGCTATTCCAGCGCGTGGGAATTATCCCTCCGAAAGGCTGCTTGCTCTACGGGCCCCCCGGTGAGTCTCACGAAAGGCTGATGAGTGCGAAGTTGTGCCTCAGACTGTGGTGATAGCCACGTTTGTTTGGTTTTCTTTCTGTTTTTTAAGTCAGTACGTGCGGCGTGGGGCTATTAAACAGCTTCTCTCTCCTCTGCCCAGGGACGGGGAAGACACTGTTGGCCAGAGCTGTGGCCAGCCAGCTCGACTGCAACTTCCTCAAGGTAGCGTGGTTTGATTTCCTGCCCTCACGCTTAATCTGTCTGTGCCCCAGTCACTCACTCCCCCTCTCTGTTGTCGCTCACAAGGTGGTGTCGAGTTCCATAGTGGACAAGTACATCGGCGAAAGCGCACGGCTGATCCGAGAGATGTTCAATTACGCCAGAGATCACCAGCCCTGTATCATTTTCATGGACGAGATCGATGCTATCGGTAAGGCCTGGAGGATGGCCAGAGATTAGCCATAAAGCTGCAGCCTGTCCCCTCGTGCAGGGACAAGTGGTTCGTGCGTGTGTTTAACTCTTTAAAGAGCCACCACCACTCTGTTCAAAAAGGATACCTGAATTGTCTTTAGACTTACTGTTACCTGGAGGCAAAAGTAGAATACTGATGAGTTTGGTGTGCTGCAGGTGGTCGCCGTTTCTCTGAAGGCACCTCAGCGGACAGAGAGATTCAGAGGACTCTGATGGAGGTGAGCGTCTGATCCCTGACACTAAATAACACAGACAGGATTGGTTGTGCTGTGACCCGGCGTGGTAGAACTTTCTCTGAGTAAATAACAATCTTGCTCTGGTAAACTGGGTGGTGTGAAGAGCATTTTACACCCACTGGTGATAATTAAGAATTCTGGAGCTAGTGGGAAACTTCCTTGGCCCGTGTATGCAAACGGTTTGCTCGGTGTTGGGCAACGACCAGCTCCTTCAGTCCTGGCACCGCCTCATTGTTTCAGCCAAGCCTGTCACTTTTGAGCCCTGCTTTGCTCAAGACTTTTTTGTCTGGGCAGAACGTTTCCAGTGTCTCTCTTAAGCTCTTTTTTTATTGCTTATAGAACGTGCAGGGAGCTGGTGGCCTTTCACTAGACAGCTCGTAGCATTCTTTTTCCTGATTTATATTCACCGCTTTTACATCTCAGCGAAAATATGCAGAAAATAAGTGCAGTGATCATACAGGGAAGGTTTGGGGTTGTTTAAAAACAACCGTCTGTTTTCCGTTAGCTGCTGAACCAGATGGATGGATTCGATACTCTGCACAGAGTTAAAATGATCATGGCTACGAACAGACCAGACACGCTGGATCCTGCGCTTCTGCGGCCGGGAAGGCTGGATAGGAAAATCCGTGAGTTACTCAGAAGGCTCTGGGCCGCGGCTGGAAGGAGGATGTTACCCCTGTGAATCGTGGGGTTTTTCTGTCTTTATTAAAGCTGTAATTCTTCCTAGATATCGATCTACCAAATGAACAAGCCAGACTAGACATCTTGAAGATTCATGCAGGTCCTATCACTAAACACGGTGAAATAGGTAAGTAAGAAGCTTCCTACTTGTGTCTGTAAAACTGTGAGAGGGTGGGTTGTTATGAAGACTTTGCCCTTCGAGTTCCTACTCTTACACCGGCCACACAACTTCCCCTCTCAAAATTCTACTGATTTTTAAAGCATCCTGATTGAGCTGTTGCTAAGTCTCCCTTTGCAAAGGAAAACTGAATATAAACTCATGGAACACAGGCGTAAACTGGAAAGTCAACACGATTCCCGTTCCTGTTCTAAAGGAAAAGCTTAATGCAAATCAACAGCATTTTCATAGCCCCCTCCCAAAGGTAAATGGTCCCTGCAGGAGTCTGAAAGCAGTAAAGAATCTTTAAAAGTCATGGTGAAACTCACTTGGGAGTTCAGAGGCTGAGCACAGTCGTAGTTTCACGGTGGCAGCCCAGAGCTTTCCTCCAGCAAACAGCGCTCACGATTTGCCTTTAAAACGCTGTTGGTCCCTGGAAGGGCCCCCAGACCCTTCTGAGATGCTGGCAGGAAGGGCAGGACCTGCTGGCAAGGTGGGGCGTGAACCGCGTTAAAACCCTGAGATAACGACCTGTTCCAGTTACGATCACTTGGAGAGGCGTTTTCTGGGGCTTTTTGCATCGTTTGAATAAGAACGTTGCCTCGATGTGGCTCCTCTTGCATTTCATGTCCAGGGTTGCAGCCACACGTTAGTAACTTTGGGGTTTAACGATATCACACGAGCTGTTGGCTGCGATATGTGTTTGTTGCCATGAAAGGGGTGACAGAGCTGATGAGGTCAGTCAGTTTAATTCATCAGCCACCTCTTTGTGCTGAAACCAAAGCAAAGCGTTTCTTTGTCAGCCGGATCTGAAATCCGCTGGCATCCGTAACGGGACGCGAGGGTCGATTTCTAATCGGTGATTGTGTTTTACGAACAGATTATGAAGCGATCGTGAAGCTTTCCGATGGCTTTAACGGAGCAGACTTGAGAAATGTCTGTACCGAAGCAGGTATTTTCCTCACTCTCCATTTTTGGTTAATGCCAAAACGGCTTAGATCTTTCCTCTTGTTGGCTGAGCGTCTGTCCTACCGCCCCACCGGCTTATTCTCGCTCCTCCTCACAGGCATGTTTGCAATCCGCGCCGATCACGACTTCGTGGTGCAGGAGGACTTCATGAAAGCCGTTCGAAAAGTGGCCGATTCCAAGAAGCTGGAGTCCAAGCTCGATTACAAACCCGTTTAATTAAGCGCACCGTGTCGTTTGCGACGGGCTGCACGCATCGTGTACAAACAGCGGGAGGTGTCGTACCTCCCGATCGATGTCATAAGGTGTCTGTGTAACGTGTAGCTCGTGATTCGGTAGCGCTAGTTGCAGGTTGGCTCCAGCAGCGTGATTCTGAAATACAACACTCATTACACCCGGGGTAAGTGAAAGGGGTGGAGATGTGTTCTCCTAGTCATGGTGTGAGTTCGTAAACGTGCCTGAAAGGGTCAGCGGGCTTGAAGTCAGTTCACCTGACTTTTTTTATATCAGCGAATTTCCTTTCCCTGACCAGTTTACGAATAAAACCTGTTTAAATCTGCGTGTCCCTGCGTACCTCCTCTGCGACTCTTGGGGAGAGCAGCGTTAGGGCTCTCTGGGCTTTGAAGAGCAGCTTTTCTGTGGCCACAGCCCTTTCCTCGGGCAGAGGAGGGCGGATGGATCCAGCAGAGTTCTGACTGCAGCTTCTGGGGTGGCGCAGGGGATACCTACGGCGGATCTGTCCCTGTTCCAGGTTCAGCTGCTCTGCATGGGCTGGAGCCGGCTGATACACTTGTGTGCACTCTGGTGTGTCCAGTAGTGCTAATTATCCTACCTGGATTACTCCGGGTGTGAGTACACCGGGTTAACCCCAGCCTTGCCAGCAGACGCAGCGCTTACAGCATCTCCTGGCAGCTGTCGAGCCG
>NW_010397187.1:0-6869 GCF_000710305.1 Buceros rhinoceros silvestris
AAGGCTCCAACGCTCCCTGCAGCTGGAGACCTGGATGGCTGCATGTTTTCATGGGAGCTCTGTCTGGGTTGCCATATCCATTCCAGCGAGTGCAGAGGGCAGAGCTTCCTTCTGGGTGGAGACCATAGCTAAGCTCCTTCTGAGAGGATGAGGACCACCAGTTGAACTCACCGTTTGAGCTGCCAGAGCTTTCACCACCCTTCAGCACTCTTCCTGTGCAAACTGCCACGCCACACTCTGGCTGACACAACCACGCTCTGTTTGCCCACTCTGTTCACAGCGCTTCATAAGTAAAATAACTTTAAACCTGAACAATCTCAATTCTGTCTTGAATTCTGTAAGAGAAAAGGAATAATGTATTTTCTACTGCAGATTAAAATGAAAGTGATATTTCACACTGATCCCTTAACCAGAATATCTCTTTCTTGCTTTATGCCATTGTTTAATACTTCTGTCTATTTGTAGTTCTCATGACTGCACTGAAATTGCAATGGTAATTTTGGGGTAGTTTCAGGAACTTCATAGTACTTCACCTATATTATTGCTTATTATATTGATTTGCAATTTTAACATATGAAATACTTAGCATTAAAATATTCATACAAATGTATTCATACTGAAAGGATTCACAGAATAACGGAGGGGAAAAAAACTCACATCTAATTGTGAACTTTTGCTCAAATGTTGAACTGGAATTTTTTCTGCTTAAGATCTAGTACTTAATATCTGTTGCATTATATTATCACTTTCACTTAAAACTATGACAGAAGGTTTAAGTGGTTTTTGAATAGTTTCCTATATTTTGATCGGTTTCCTATATTTTGATTCCTCTGTGTTTTGTGGCATGTGTTATTGTCATTATTTACTTCCTATTTTTCTGGAATTTATTTCCACTTATTTAAGATACTTTGATATCCTCAATAGCTTTTCATTCTCTGGCCTGTTAATAGCTCAGGACCGAGCTCAAAGGTCATTCAGCAGTTGCTTTTTTAAGACATTTGAGGGCTTCTCTTCACCTTTGAATTGTGATTTAACATTATGTGTAAAAATTACAGTCCAAGCTGTGGATTGGTACAGATGGCAGAAACTGATAAATGCTGAAATTGGAAGCTTGGAAACAGAGACTGTTTGAGGCACTGAAAATTCAAGGATGCAAAAGGCTTGAGCAAAAGTGACACTAGAAGGAGGATGTCACACTTTTCAACACTTTGTATCTGAATTTTCAGATGTTTTTGAGTGTCTTTTCATCGTGATTCATGTTTCAGGAAGGGTGGAGTTGAAAACAAGTGAAGGTTGCTGTTGAAATCTTAATATGAAAGTAACTGAAATTTGTTCTTTTTTTACATAATTGCAACATTTTTTGAGATCTAATACTGTAATTTTAAATAACGCTACTACTTGATTTATCTAAGATTCTTTTGCTCTTTCAAATCTATTTCACAAAATCATTTTTGTGTTCTATAATTAAAGATTAAAATGCCCTTTAAGACTACTTCTTAATTGAAGGCAGTGTGCATGATTCACAAATCAAATTTAGAGAGAATATTTTCATAGGAATGCAGCTGTATTAGCCAGAACACACTGATGTAACTACACAGCTGACCCTTTAATGTTTAGAGCAAATCAAGAATATACACATACAATTTTTAGTGCAGAGCCTAGTTTATTGATACCCTCTGACAGAAGGTATCATCTTTCAGTGCCCCTTTATGATGGGGAGGGAGAGAGAGAGAGAGGAACAAATCATTGATGGAAAGTCTGGCATCAAGCGTGTTAAGAAAAACCAGTACCTCTAGCAGTACACATATAGAAACTGTAGTCAACAAAAACCAGATTTTAATGAAATAATAGTAAATACTAATGTCTAAAATGAGCTCTGTTCCTTGTACTTTTTTGGGTTGAGGTTTTATAGATCTGGACTTCCTCTAGCTTTTCAGAAATAAAGCTTGTTATCCATGTCACTGTTGCATAGCTATAGGCATTTAAAAATATTTTGAATTTTTTTCTCAACTGAATCTGCTTAGAAGAAGAATATTCTGAATTTTAGTTTTGTAATTCAGATGAACCCTTGGAACAGTGAAATCGCACAGCCGTCTTATGACATTTTCATGACTTCAGATGTAAAGGTCAGAATTCAAATATGATGTTCACTCTGGTGAGCACTTATTTCATATGTTTCCATTTTTAAGAATCTGTTCTGCAGGGTAGGTGGAAACTTGATAGCTTTATTCATTCTTGAAAATGTATCTATAGAAATTTTTCACAAATGCCTGTATTATTTGTGAGTGCCTGTTCCTAGGAAAAGATAGCTAAACTTCTAAAAGACCCTTTTGCTTCTTGATGACCTTTTGCTTTTTTTCCTGCTTTGTTATGTTTTGGTATCTGAGAACTCTGGCTTGTTAACTGTACAAGGAAGGCTGGCGATTTAAACTTTGGACAGCACAGGCTGTATCTGATAGCCTTCTGTGATGGAGTGACTAGCTGGGTAGATGAGGGGAGAGCAGTGGATGTTGTCTACCTCAACTACAGCAAGGCTTTTGACACTATCTCCCATAACATCCTCATAGGGAAGCTTAGGAAGTGTGGATTGGATGAGTGGACAGTGAGAACGGAGAACTGGCTGAATGACAGAGCTCAGAGGGTTGTGATCAGCTGCACAAAGTCTAGTGGGAGGCCTGCAGCTAGTGGTGTTCCCCGGGGGTCGGTACTGGGTCCAGTCTTGCTCAACATATTCGTTAATGACCTGGATGAAGGGACAGAGAGTACCCTCAGCAGGTTTGCTAATGATATGAAACTGGGAGGAGTGGCTGATGCACCAGAAGGCTGTGCTGCCATTCAGCGAGACCTGGACAGGCTGGAGAGTTGGGTGCAGAGGAACCTAATGAAGTTCAGCAAGGGCACATGGAGGGTTCTGCACCTGGGGAGGAACAACTCAATGCACCAGTACAGGTTAGAGGTTGACATGCTAGAAAGAAGCTCTGCAAAGAAGGACCCAGGAGTCCTGGTGTACAGCAAGTTAACCATGAGCCAGCAGTGTGCTTCTGTGGCCAAGAAGGCCAGTGGTATCCTGGGGTGTATGAAGAAGAGTGTGACCTACAGGTCAAGAGAGGTTTTCCTCCTCCTCTACTCTGCCCTAATGAGGCCACATCTGGAGTATCATGTCCAGTTCTGGGCTGCCCAGACCACAAAAGATAATGAACTACTGGAGACAGTCCAGCAGGGGACTACAAAGATAATTAGGGGGCTGGAGCATCTCTGTGATGAGGAAAGGCTGAGGGACCTGCGTCTGTTTAGCCTGGAAAAGACTGAGAAGGGATCTCATCAAAGCTTATAAATATCTACAGGGCAGGTGTCGAGAGGATGGAGCTAGTCTCTTTTCAGTGATGCCCAGTGGCAGGAGAAGGGGCATTGGGCACAAACTGGAACATAGGAAGTTCCTTCTGAACATAAGGAAGAACTTCTCTTCTTTGAGGGTGATAGAGCACTGGAACAGGCTGCCCAGAGAGGCTGTGGAGGCTCCTTCTCCAGAGATTGTTCAAAACTCTTCTGGATGCAATCCTGTGCAACATGATCTAGGCAAACCTGATTTAGCAGCAGTGTTGGATGAGATGATCTTCAGAGGTCCCTTCCAACTCCTTCCATTCTCCGATTCTGTGACTTCATTGCTTTGGGGTGCTTCCTTCAAGAAGCTGTAACATTCGGGAAAGGAGCAATAACAAAATGTGGAATAAGAAAGAGAAATGCACAATCTTAAACCACTGTAGCAAACTTTACTAGCTCTCATCTGTAAGAGTTCTGAATTTTATCTGCGTCCTGGCTGATCTTGAGCCTTGGATGGGAACCAGGCACTGCCTGGAGTGACAGGGGAGATGCATAGGACAGCTGAAGCAAGTGCCACACTCAGCTGATGGTTTTGCCTGTGTTCATGGATTGCCAGTCCCTTATGCACGGGGTATTTGCGTGAGATGCTTATTTAGTATAATCTGTGGTGGCATAGGAGCAGATACATGTCCCATTCTGAGCCACCACAGTGGGAATGCCCAGGCAGCTTGAACAGTAACTGCGTCTGATGCCTGATATACTCCTCCATGCAGATGTTTACTCTCAGGAAATGTTTTTAAAATCAAAAAGTTTGACTGAAGTATAAACTACATTCAGTGGATTTTCTTTTTATTATAAGTTCATAATAAAGAGAGGAGAGGAAAAACTACTTTCCAAATTGTGAAGGTACTTAGTATTTTAATAGTGCGGGTTATTTGAATTAGTTAAAACAAGATAAGCATCTTTATGATAGTATAATTGTATTTATGTTATAAATTGGTTTTCCTATAAATTTAATTCCCCCTACTTTTCAAAAGCAGAGAAAATTGCTATGTTTCCTGTAAATAACTGGCAGTTTTGATCTACTGTTTAAAAGGTTAACTAAGTATAGGGCACACTGAAGGCTGGTTATGTTTTCTTCTGTGCTTTTGTTAAATTTATTTACTTGGTGTCAGATTTTGCCAATAGCAGGAACTGCAGCAAATTGAAATGCATGAAGATACTCATCAGAAGACTCTACGCTGTGAAATAAATTCTCTCTCAAATCTCTCCTGTGTAAAGTATAGGAACCTGCAGACCTTTATAATACTATAGGATACCATGTGAAGTTCATCAGGAAATATAGGAGAAATACTGATTCATAATGTTACTTTTTTTTTTAATCTTGCTTATGTTCTGTTGTAGTTCGAGATCGGGTTCGGACAAAAATGGAACGTGATATCCTAGTAGAAGTTAACCATCCTTTCATTGTCAAGTTACATTATGGTGAGTTGCAGAAAAATTCATTATTATATTGTAAAAATGGGTGCTTGTCAAGATAGTACCTAATACTTGCTTCATGGTTCAGAGAATCATAGATTATGCAAAGACTTGCTGTATAATAATTCTTGTGCAAAGTAAGCACGTGGGTAACTTGATGCATAGAGTTAAATCTTTACAGGACCAATAGTCTGCAGCCCTTTTGGTTTATTAAAAAGCAGTTATCTATAGCCATTCTTTTCTAAAACCTCTTATCTTTTGTATATGACATTCACTTTTTAAAATTACTCCATTTACTCTATAGAAGACATATGCAATGGCATTACTTCCACTTGCATAAAAACTGGTGGGAATATTCCTTTTAATTTTAAAATGGGCAGCCATAAAAAAATTACTTATGTGGAGGGGGGACAGTACTCTTAATATGTCATGTAGAAAGTAAGCTGAAAAAAGACAGGTTTTGGGGTTTTTTCTCAGCTTACAATTTTCTTTTAGGATCCAGTTTTTCCTATAGTTCAAACTTCAGATCACTGTCACTTGCTGATGTGGCTTAAATAGTGTAGCTTTGACTATTTTACTTGTCACTCCTTTGCAGACTAGACTAGATCTCCTTGTTAAGCTGAGTTTCCAGAGATTTTAGAATATCTACAGTAGTTACTAATTTGCCCTTTTATATCTAGGCTTTTTACTTCCAAAATCCAGAATGAAATGCTGACTAATCTAAGCATAGCTTATGTTTTTTAGAAAGTCCGTTGGTGTCTTGCTTTGCTTTCATATGGCATGGGAGTTACTTGGTCCGCGATGGAGGAATAGTTACTTAATTCATTAAAATAAATTTTGCCACAAAGGGAAAGAAGAATTACTCATGCTGATAATTAAAATAAGGGTGAATTGTAAGATATGTTATTCTTCTGATCATGGGTAAAATATGATTATGTTTAATTTGTTTAATTGATCTTTTCAGCTTTTCAAACAGAAGGGAAGCTATATCTTATTTTGGATTTTCTCAGGGGAGGAGACTTGTTTACACGTTTATCCAAAGAGGTAAACCTTTTTAATTTGAGAATTGTCTATTGATAAAATTTACCCATAAATTGCCTATATTAGGAGAGTTTACTTTTTAAATTTATTTTTCCTGGATAAAATTGTTAATATCTTTTTCTATCCACCTAGGTTTTTTGTTAAGTTGCAGTTTTTGCACAAAGCAGTCACTTCATGAAAATGGCATTGATAATTTACTTTTTTCTGAAAAAAAGCTTAGTCAAGCAGTCTTTCTATGCTCCTTTTTACACCTTGCAAAATTTTCTTCTGTTGCTTCCATGTTTAAAGAGCATGGAGTTACATGAAGTAGTTGCATTCAAATTAACTGATTTATGTTTAGTTTTAATATCCAGAATTCAAAGTAGTTTGCTTTTTTCATGATTTACATTTGAACACAAAATTCTGTATTTTATTTAAAAAGCAAGAATTGTATTCCACTTATTTCAGTAATTTTCCAAATGTGAACACTTTGCCTCTGTCATGCTGATGATATCTCTCTGTAGGTGTGTGAAATAACAACTTTAAAATGTTTGATTTCCTCAAATTAATTTTATTATAACTCCTAAAATAAATAAACATTTCATATATCAGAATTTGATTATTTGGTTTTGTCTTCACTCGTGCAAAAAAACTTTCCATAAATACATGGTAGCTAGAGTTATGAATATATCCAATGTAGAGCTGGTAGCCAGAACTTACAATTGTAGCTGCCATCCATTTTTCCTTGCTACAGAGCTACCTGAGACAGTTGAGTGACTATGACAAAGCTGTATGATTATTGAGGAAAGTAGAATGCACTACATTTTGTGTATAGATATATCATCATTTCTGTGCTGACCACATAAATTATTACATTTGATTCAGTCAAATGATCTATTTAAACCTGGTTCTTTTAGTTTGTTTGGCCACAGATAAATAGAAAGTTATTAGTACTCTAAAACTGTTGCTGATCACTGTGATCCTTTTTTTTTCCTTAAAATCCATAGTTCTTTCTTGATTCCCAAGAAAGTAAGTATATCACTTTCCTG